>NW_007726355.1:755988-819981 GCF_000696425.1 Galeopterus variegatus
CCCTTTTTTTTTTTTTTTTTTTTTTTTTGTCTTTTTTTTTTTTCGTGACGGGCAACGGATCACAACCCTCAGTGTCGTGCCCGTACCGGACCGGGACCGGCAACGGGATCGCAACCCTCGGTGTTGCTCCCGCACCTCGCTCAGCCAGTGAGCAGCCGGTCTGTATGTGGGATCCGAACCCTCAGTGGGAGCGCCGCCGCGCTCCCAAGCGGCGCACTGTAGCAGTGCGCCACTGGGCCGGCCCTAAGCAGCTCTTCTAATGGGCTACTCTTTAATCCAGTAAATAGTGTTTACTAATGAATGTGTTTAATGCTGCATTATATAGATAGAATGATTTTAGGAATCAGTTGTCCATTTTTTCCCCCTAGGCTAGGTAACTAGGAATTTTCTTACACTAAACACTAACAACTACCTAAAAATCAAATTTAATATTTTTTTTCACTGTAATTATCTGAAATATTCTCTACTTATTGCTCTTTATTCATTTATTCCTCCACCAAACTTTGAGAAAGCCCTCATGTCAGATGTTGTGCTGGGTACCAAGGATGTAGAGAGGAGAATGTGTAGAGATATGGAAAAAACAAGGAATCCATAGACTAAAGGTTAAAACTGTTGTTGAAATGCTGGAGAGAGAGAGAGAAAAAAATTAACCAAACAAAATATTCTACACAAAGGAGAATCACCCCTGACTTAACACAAGTTCCTGTTATGTTTTCAGAGAATTGATATTCATTTTCTAATTCAGCAGTTAACAATTTTATACTAAAACCAAAAAGAAAGAAAAACATAACTGTGAACCTAAAAAAAAGAAAAATGGAAAAAGGGAGATAGGAATAAGACTTTGCCCTCCTTAGACAGGAGCACATACAGCCGTGGTACCCAGTGGCTGTGAAGAGTCAGAGAGGAGGAGACACTGAACTGACAAGGGGGCCATGGGGAACATGCTATGTGCAGGGTCAGAGACCGCAGTATATTAACGTGGCAGCCTGTGGGGACAGATCCCTTGCCCTAGTTTTGTTAAGGTCTTTCAATAGCTGTCACTGGAGCCACTTTGCTTTCACATTAGGCCTCTGCCTGGTCATCCTTTGAAGAAAGGATTTCATGATCCAAACAACAATTTGAAAATCCACCCATAGGTCACACATTGGGGAGGTAAGCAAAAGTTAGTCATTTATGGACCTTTGGTAAAGAGATGGGAGAATGGAATGGGGGTAGCGACATCCTGAAATAGACCCCAGTGAAGGAGGCTCTGGCAGATATCCACAGAAGGAACATGTGGCTGGGGGCAGGGGAGGGACCATGCAAACAGGCCAGCAGGCGGTGAAGGTAAGGAAGGCATGAATTCTAGATTGGATTGCAGGATGTCGTGATCTATTTGATGTGCGGGGTAGAAAGAGGTTGTTTAGGAGAATGCCAAGGTTTGGGGGTGGTAGGATGCCATTCTTCTAAAGGATGAGTACAGTAGGTTTCCAGGGGAAATATAATGACTCAAACTGCCCATTGAGTTTCAGATACTCTGTGGTACATCCAAGTCGAAACGATGAATAGGTCATTGGTATATGCGCCTACAGTCGGGATCTAAGATCTAATAGAGGGGAGTGGTGTGGTGGTTGAGGCCATGTGTTTGGGTCCCCAAGGCCGTCTGAGTAGAGTGAGGAATGGATGAGAACAAAGTTCTAGAGACCAACATCATTTAAGGAGTAAGTAATGGATAATCAGATTCTAGGAAAATGCCCAGAAAAAAGTGATGAGGTCATAGACACCAGAAGAGGAAAAAATGTCAAGAAGACACAGTGGCAAATGCCACGGAGAGGTCAAGTTCAAAAAAGAATGGAAACATTTGGCAATGAGATTTACTTAAAATGAGATTTTACTCCGAAGTGGAGGCAAAGCTCTAAATAATTTTGTAAAAGTGATATAATAAAAAGTCATTTTTTAGAAGAAACGTTTTATAACTGCAGCTCTGGAATTCGTTATTGCAGGAAAATTACTTATTACAAGAAAAGTAAGATTAAACTAAAGACATGATGATTTTAATGTCTCAGGTTTGGTCTAAGAACGTGTTTTTTCCTTTTTCTAAATATGCCAAAATAAGCTATCAGGCTATGAGTAACTTATTAACTGTTCAGTGTTAGCTTTTGTCATGTTTGACTCCTATCAGACATGTCTGAAAAATCTTAAAGAGGTGTTAAAATATTATCTAGTAAAATAGAACCTAATCTCAGTATAAGAACTCTAATTGCTATAATGGGTAAGCCAGTCATCTATCTGTCTGCCGTTCTGCTAGTTTGCTCTTTGGTAAAACGCTCAGGGTCAGATGGCTTTGCACCTTTTGCCCACTCAGTCACCGCGCACAAATCTCAATACAGCTGGAACTCTGTGATTTTGTTTAAAATTAATAAGTAGGTGTCTTCTAGGGCTCTATTTTTCAAACCGTAGGTTGTGACAGAGCTACGAAATGGAAAATATCAGAGCACACTCTGCTCAGTGAGTAAAGTCTTATTTTGCTAAATTTACATTTCAGCTGTGTGTGTGCGCGCATATGCACGTGTGAACGAGAGAAAGAGACTACCAGATCATAGTGTAAAATGTATTTCTTACTGTGGATTGTGGCTAAAAGATGGTTTAATGACACTGCTCTCAACTAGAACCTTTTCATATTCTAAAATTCTCTCATTCCAGATAACTGATAAACTGTTCTCTTGGTGTAGTAACTGTTTCATAGCAATACCATGGCAGGTATAGCACTGTTTTTTTTTGGTTTGTTTGTTTTTTTTTTTTTTTGAGACCAGCCGCACTGCGCTCAGCCAGTGAGCGCAACGGCCATCCTTATATAGGATCCGAACCCGCAGCGGGAGCAGCCCTGTGCTCCCAGCGCCGCACTCTCCCGAGTGTGCCACGGGCTCGGCCCCAGGTACAGTACTGTTAAAGAAACAACTGCTAGAGCCGACCCCGTGGCGCACTCGGGAGAGTGCGGCACTGGGAGCACAGGGCTGCTCCCACCACGGGTTCGGATCCTATATAGGGATGGCCGGTGCGCAGTGCGGGCGACACCAAGCCAAGGGTTGCGATCCCCTTACTGGACAAATAAATAAATAAAAAGAAATAACTACTAATAATAAAAGAAAATAACATTAAAAGGTAAAAAGGCCAAAATCTCTGTTGTATTTTACCACAAGACTGAACAGTCTTTAAAATTTCTTAGTATTCCAACTAGCAAGTAAGTTATTACTGTAATTTATGAAGAAAAGTTAAATTATGCTACATATAACAAAGAGTACAGTAATTCCTTTGGTCATATAAATAAGCAACCATATCGAGGAAAAATAATACTTTTTCAAAAGCAACAATAATATGGTACATAAATTCCAAAATTGGCAATTAAATGTGGGGAGTCTCCACTCTTACCACATAAAAAGATTCGTTGACGTGGTTATGAGACAAGTCAGTGCATTTTTATTGGCCTGAATTAGAGGGAGTAAACACCTTAGTCAGGTGTTTTCTTTTAGAAACAGCTGTTTGAACTTCCCCTACTAGTTAATTATGCTGTGGGGTATATTTGAACATTTGCTTTTTCCAGCGCACTTACTGGTACTTAGAATCCTTGTGAGTGAGCAATTTCCTATAAAAAAAAAAAAAAAAAAAAAAAAAAAAAAAAAAAAACCCAAGAGTAAATGAGTTAGTTTGTCTTTACTTATTTGTAAACTGTTTTTAATTCTTCTACAAACTATGAAATTTCATAGACTCCAGGTGGTATTAAAAAGAGACAACTTCAGCACGCCGAGGAGTGTGAGTCACCACACGGGAAGTTTGAGGGAATTGTTTCCATTTGTCCCTCCCCACGCAGCTCTTAGACACTCTATGAGCCATGCGTTTTTATTTCGTCTCTGCTCTCTTATAAACCCTAGGGTGTTTGCTTTGCCCCTTTGCCAATCTAATTGCTGACTTTTGGTGATATCACGTCCTCTGCCTCCTTCCCACTGTCAGTCACTGGCAGAGAAGGCTCAGGCAGGAGAGGAATTGCAAGCAATGCCATCCTGCCGTATTTTTATAAACCCTTCCCCTGCCCTCCTGTAGGACTCCTGGAAGGTAGAATGTGGGCGGTGCTGCAGGGTGGGCGGAGCTTCAGGGTGGGAGGCGCTGGAGGCGTGGGCGGTGCTGGCTCTACCTTTCTAGACGCATCCGGTTGGCCTGTGTCAGGTCCTATAGCGATTCTGCACCCCTATCCCTCCATCCCAGGCCCCTGCTCTCTCCTAGGTGTACAAATGCATGTAATTGTACCAAATTGAGAAGAATTGTTTTATTAGGCTGTGTGAGAACATTGTGCTTGCCATCTAGCCGTCTGATTTGAGGAGAACAAACTGAGGCTCAGTGAGATAAAGACACCAAAGTAGAAGAGCACTGCTAGAGCCTCACATGCCAATCTGGGGCCCTTTTCCCACCTCTTCTTGCTGCTTAACAAAGTGCCTGAGGAGATGGGACTTATAGTTCCTCAAGGGCATGGCAGACTTTCAGTACGTGGAAAGTAGGGAGTAAGACTCAGGCAAGTCTTGAGATTTGGAATGAAGACTGTGTTCAGTATAGAGTTTATGTTGGGTGGTTGGATAGTAAGAATCTTATTTTCTTTGGGTTTTATGTTGTCGACTGTACTATGACTCTCAGGCTGTGATAATACATAGGTTACACCCCAGCCAGATGGGTGGTCTACCTGAAGGCATGATTTCTCTAATTACAATTTCCCTTGTTAAATGATGGTACAGGGAGAGTCTGTATTCATTCCAAAAGTTTGCTGTGATAATAAAATAGTATATCAGAAATTATTGTTCTATGAAATAATTTAAATGTCATAGATATAAAAAATTGGTATTATTAGAATGCCAATAAAACCTTCAAAAACTCGTTTTATATCCTTGTATACTTTCTGGAAATTCTTTCCTCCTTCACTAAGTATGCAAGATCTTCAACCATAAATTGCATTCCTTCCCAGATTTGATACATTGCAAATACAGTAACACCATGAAGACTACAAATGTCTGCATATCCCCTATATTTCTTTCAAAGCCAGTAGGTGACATCAGGATGTGGATTGTGTGGGACAGACTACTCACCACTAATGTCCAAGACTTGTAGCATTAGGTAGAAGCCACTGTTACACTTTGGAATGCTGGCACTCCCCTCTAGGTATGATACTGGCTGTTTGATGCCTGCGTAATATCACATGAATTTCAAGATCAGCTTCCTAAACTGGACATGGTACCAGCTGGTCAGAGTGACCATTACTTCCTACTTTGAGTATAATCAAAATTGATAGACAGTCTGAATAAATACTGATAATCAAGAGAGAGTTATCATCTAGGGCAAAATTGCTATTGGCTACCCTTCTGAGATTAATCTACAGTATATCTACTTTCTGATATTGTGGCAGTGCATTTAGACACGCCTAGTGGTTGTGGTGTAGTATGAACAATGAACAAAGGACTCACTGAATGTCTTTCTCCTGAAACAGACATATAAAGCTGAATTCTTCTACTTGATATGTCTGAGTAACCCTAGATTATATTTTTTGTAATATGTTAAACAGCAAGTTATTTCTTTATTATGGAAAGTGCCAACAACATTTGGGACACTTTTTATAAAATAAGTCACTGAAATTTGCACGCAGAATGAGTCATGCACTCCAAAAGCAGCTGGATGCCTAGTTTCCCCATGTGTCTCTTGCTTTTGTCCTTTCATAATGCTGACTCCTCTTAATGTGAGACTATATTTTATGTAACCTGAAGCATATATGTTCTTGACCTCTAAAATTCTTCTTTTAGGATCCACCCACTTCAGTTTCCCTTGGACTGCGAATGGAAGAAATGATTTTCAACTTGGCAGACACACATCTGTTTTTTAATGACTTAGAAGTAAGTTCTAATTGTTTTATATATACTTCATGTTGCATATCTGAAAATAGGTGATTGGTTTTAAAATAACAATGGGATATGTTTTTATTTTTAAAGTAAAGGCATACTTCAGAAATATCTACTGAGCAACAGGCAGAGTAGATTTAGCATAATTCTTAAGGGCGCTAGGATTTTCAGAATGGTAAAGGAGCACTGCCTTCAACTTAAAGTCACCAGCTGCATTTGCCCCTAACAAGAGAGTCAGCCTGTCCTTTGAAGCGTTGAAGCCAGGCATTGACTTCTCCTCTCTAGCTATGAAAGTCCTAGATGGCATCTCCTTCCAGTATAAGACTTTTTCATCTACACTGAAAATCTGTCATTTAGTGTGATCACCGTCATCGATGATTTTAGCTGGATCTGCTGGGTGGCCTGCTGCAGCTTCTACGTCAGCACTTGCCGCTTCCCCTTGCACTGGTGTGTTATGGAGATGGCTTCTTCCTTCACCCTCATGGGCCATCCTCTGCTAGCTTCAGACTTTTCTTGTGCGGCTTCCTTACCTCTCTCAGCCTTCACAGAAGTGAAGAGTCAGTGCCTTGGTCTGGATTAGGCTTTGGCTTAAGGGAATGTCATGGCTGGTTTGATCTTTTACCCAGACTACTAAAACTTTTTCCGTATCAGCAATAAGGCTGTTTCACTTTTTTATCGCTCATGTGTTCACTGGAGCAGCACTTTGCATTTCAGGAACTTGTCCTTTGCATTCACAACTTGGCTAACTGTTTGGTGCAAGAGGCCTGGCTTTCAGCCTGTCTTGGCCTTCAACATGCGTCCTCACTAAGCTTCATCATTGCTTTTGATTTAAAGTGAGAGACATGAGACTCTTCCTTTCACCAGAACACCTACAGGCCACTGTAGGGTTATTAACTGGTCTTATTTCAATACCGTTGTATCTCAGGAAATAGGCCTGAAGAGAGGGAGAGTGACAGGGGAATGGCCTGTTGTTCAAAATAGGCACAACATTTATCTATTAAATTCACCATCTCTATGGTTCGTAGTGCCCCAAGACAATCACAATAATAACATCAAAGAACACTGATCACAGATCACCATAACAGATATAACAGTACTGCAAACGTTTGAAATATTGCGAGAATTACCAAAATGAGATGCAGAGATACAAAGTGAGCACATTGGTGGAAAAATGGCGCCAATAGACCTGCTAGACACACAGTTGCCAGGAACCTTCAATTTTTAACAACAACAACAAAAAAAACAACAACGCAGTGTCTGTGAAGTGCAATAAAATGAGGTACGCCTGAAATTGGAATGATGAGATAAAGCAATCGCTGATTATATGGCAGTGGGTTTTGCCTTCATGGTATTTCTCTTTTGCTTTATTTGGCTGTTGTGTTTCAAAGTTAAATTCCAGATGACGACTGGTAAGGATGACAATTTGATATCAAGAATCTTAAATACTAAATGTTGTTGATTATCAGAAGCTACATATTTCTCAGTTACATAATCAGTTTTAAGATGTATTACCTTTAGACTCCCCACAGAATTTATGATTCTTGCATGTGTTGTGTATGTCAGACTCTTACTGTTTTAGGTCAAATGCTTTTCTTTCTTGCTGGTCCAGTTGGTTGGAGGACATTTTGGTCGGGCATCTGTTATTTGGGTTGCCAGGATTTCTTATGTCGATCTGCTGATATTTGATTGGTCCATTATGAGTTTGGGGAAAATTTTTGTAAGATGTCTCACTAAGTATGTTACAGGCATATGATGAGCTTGATAAGCAGCATTCTTATGAATAAAGAATATTATTCTTTATATCTCCATTATGAGAAAACACAACTATATATTTCACCCTCTTCTTAATTGAAGCAGTTGTTTATTTAAATCCCACTGTTAAGCAAGCTTGTGGTAGGGCTGCCAACAGGCATTAATCATCAAGTTGTTGTTTTGCTAGATTTTATAAATGTATGTTATTTCAGACAGAAGAATCTGAAAGATTCAAATAGAACTTTTACTGATCAAAGTTAATTGGCAGCAATTGGCCTTTAAATATTTCCTGATGTTTCCCTTTTCAAAATCAAGCAAAATGCACCTTATTTAATAGATGAGCCAAAATCATTTGAAAAATGCTAGTGTGTGACAGAACTTAAATGCGGTTTGTTCAACATCTGTCCCATATTTTGATTTCTTTTCATCTGCAATGAAACTACTCACAGATGAATTGGCAACTTCCAGTGCAATAAAATTATTTAAATGTGCTTTTTTTTTATTCCTTAGTGAAATATTTATTTTTACACCTAGGGGTAAAATACAAAATTATTTTGCATTTTAAAGTGTTTGCTTTCTTCAAGAAAATTACATTTAAGACATTACTATTTTTATTTTTAAGGTAGAAATATTACAAATGAATGACAAGTCCAGAATTTCCTTTAGAAAAGCTTAATAATCATACTTATTTTCAAAAGCTGTTTCTGATTTATGGTTGTATTTTACTTTGTGAGAGAACAGCACAAAAAAATTCCATATTTTACTAGTATGTTAAAATTCCTTTCCTAAGTTTCCATTTGTTTCTTAGGATACAGACTAGACTGATATTTTGTCTTGGATACAACTTCGTTACTCTTATTGATGTTAATAGGTGTTAATAGCACCCATCAAGAAGAAATTAGAAGTAATTTAATATTGTTTTTAAACTCTACCTTCTTAAAAATGCCAAAGCTTGTCTATAGAGTGCCAAAACTATGTGGTGAAAAGTAAGAAGTTAGGCAAAGTGATAATTTGATATAATATACTCCAAAAAACTTCTAGAGTTTTGATATGGATACAACCAGATTTTTGTTTATTGATGTTATTCACACTGAAGTATGTATTGAGACTGAAATAGTACTCAAACAAATCTATGAAAAGTATATATTAAAAGTTCTAGTTTAGGGATGTAGTTTTTCTGTAAATCCAAATATAAAAATAAAAAAAAGAATAGTGGTCTGCACCATTATTGAATGATCAGATTCTATTCTGAGCATTGGACTATTTCTTGTAAAGTAGAAAAGAGAACGAAGGTATGATTAGACCAAAACTATAAAACAAAAGTGGAAAAATTTTTAAACTTTACAAAAGTTATTTTACTTGAGAATAATATAAACATCTCAACAAAAGTATAAATGACAGATTAATTTAACTCTGTCTTTGGAGATTGTTCACTCTAGATTTGCACAATATATTTAAAATAAATTGGTTCTTATACTTATTTTAGTCTTTTATATTTTTTGTTATTTAGCAAACCTAGGACTCATCATTGCAAATATAAGTTTCTTTCAAAATAAAAAGTAAAATTGTCTCCTGGCAAAAATATGTGTATTGGCATAATGCTCTTAAGAAAACCAAAATTATCTCATCAGGCAGAAATGATGTGGTAATGCTTGATTTCACACTCCAATTAGGAATTCTCGGTGGTAAGGGACATGAATATTTCAATATATCTAAATTACATGCTTTTAGCTTTTTAGGGTCTATGGTACAACTAATTTAAAGGAGTTTAACAATCTCTTGGAGCTTGGAGTATGATTTCTGAACTCTATTGGTTGACATTTGGCCTTATTTTCTTCTAAAATCTTAACTTTTTGCCAACTACCCCTCTGTATAGTTTGGTTAGTTCACTCTTTGGCTTAATAAGAAAATTCTGAATAATAAATACACACTGTGAGGGGCTTCCAGTAACATTTGTTGTGTCATCAAAGTATGTACTTAAAATGGTTAGAATATGATTTAGAAAATATAGGGCATAATTTTTAAAGTAGTTTAAAAATATCTTACGTGAATTCTAAGAAACGAAAACATTAACCCTTTTGAGCTTTAAAAGTCGTCTTGTCTTGCTTAGTGACATTTTTTTAATAAAAAATTCACAATTTACATTGATTCTGTTGACACTCCAGGAAAAAATAAAGACAAATTTTGTTTTTTCTGTACCGTTAAAACTGTTTGACATGTTAAGGAACATGAGTGACAGGGAGACATAATTGTCATAGAAAATAATCAGAGAAGGGCTTAGACTTTAGTTCCATCGTGTCTTGCTGACTTTGCTGTCTCTGAGTCTGACTAACGTCCTTCATGTCACTTAACAAAAAGGTCTCCATGTGCAATATGATGATGCTTATATGGAAGCCATTGTTTATGAATGACAGTACAGAATGGGAGTGTTTTTCAGCTTTTTTATGGTAAAGTGTGACACTTACTGAATGGAAAAAGAGTTCTTTCTATTGGACTTTTATTGAAAGGAAGTCTAGTCTGCAAACAGAGTAAAGGCCTTCAGCAAATGATAATGTTTCAATTTAACCTGCTGCTGGTCAGTTCTCCTTCTGGATTTTTCCATAGTTAAAATAAAATATTGTAGTAAGATGAATATGTCTAAATAAAACTAAGGCATTAAGCTTACGTTGAATTTTCTCTTTATGCCTAGTGTTCAGTAATATGATTTCATTGGCATTATGGTAGCCAAAAATTAAGAGTCAAAGTATGCAGCTTTTAAAATAATAAAAGATATTTACTTCATTCCAATAGCCAACAGTAAAACAATAGAGCCAAATTGTCATTACAAACAGAAACAAAGAATGCTGTCTGCCAGCACTACTGTTCAGCATTGTTCTAGGAATTTTGAACAGTGCAATAAGATATAAGCTATAATTAATTAAATGAAAGAAATTAGTTATTGTTTTTTGCAAAAGATTTAATATACTTAGAAAACTGAAGAGAATCAACTGAAATATCCTTAGTGTTTACAATAAACTGCAGAAAAGTGAAAGAATATAGAAATTAAGTTCAAAAATCAATAACCTTTCTATACTAAAGCTATAACATTTAGAAAACTTAATTAAATTATAATTTTAAAATAGCAGTAGTAACTACAACACAAAAAGTGTCAAAAAAAGGAAAGAGAAGGAATAACCTATATAAGAAGTACTTGTGAGAAACATATGACTAATAAAAACTATGACATCTTACTGAAACATATAAAGGGAGATGCACAAATGAGCTTTCTTTCCTTTTCATTTTTGTAATATGACAAAAGTATTTTAAGTTCTATTTGAGAAGATAAATAGGTAAAAATAGCTAGAAATTTTTGACAAAACATGATGAGTGTTTGGCTCAACCAAATATTAAAATGTTTTATAATTGTATTTTTTTAAATTTTAACTTCTCAGTATACATTGTAATTGATTTTTGTCTCCCTTTACCCCTTCCTCTTCCCCTGCCTCTCCTCTCCCCCCCACTACATCATATCTGTTCACTTGTCTTAATAAGTTCAAGGAATTGTACTTGTTGTGTCTTCTTCTCCCCCTACCCTTTATTTGTTTGTGTATTTATTTATTTATTTATTTATTTATTTATTTATTTTTAGCTCCCACAAATAAGTGAGAACATGTGGTTTTTCTCTTTCTGTTCCTGACATATTTCCCTTAATATAATTTTTTTCTAAGTCCATCCATGTTGCTGGGAATGGTAGTATTTCATTCTTTTTTATAGCAGAGAAGTATTACATTGTGTAGATATACCACAGTTTCCTTATCCACTCATCTGATGATGGACATTTGGGCTGGTTCCAACTGTTGGCTACTGTAAGTAGTGCTGCAATAAGCATGGGAGTACAGGTATTCCTTCGGCATGACGATTTCCATTCCTCTCAGTATATTACGAGCAGTGGAATAGCTGGGTCATATGGTAGGTCTATCTGTAATTGTTTGAGAAACCTCCATATCATTTTCCATAAAGGCTGCACCATTTTGCAATCCCACAAACAGTGTAGGAGGGTTCCTTTTTCTCCACAAGCTCGCCAGCATTTATACTTCTTAGTCTTTTGGATATTAGCCATCCTAACTGGCATGAGATGGTATCTCAGTGTGGTTTTGATTTGCATTTCCTGGATGATGAGTGATGTTGAGCATTTTTTCATGTGTCTGTTGGCCATTCATTTATCTTCCTTTGAGAAATGCCTATTCAGCTCCTTTGCCCATTTTTTAGCTGGGTTATTTGGTTTTTTGCTGTAAAGCTGTTTGGGTTCCTTGTATATTCTGGATATTAATCCTTTGTCAGATGTATATTTTGCAAATATTTTCTCCCACTCTGTTGGTTGTCTTTTCACTCTGTTGATTGTTTCTTTTGCTCTGCAAAAGCTTTTTAGTTTGATATAATCCCATTTGTTTATTTTTTCTTTTGTTGCCTGTGTTTTGGGGTTCTTAATGTGAAAATTTATGTTAGCCTAACATTGACATTAGACTAACTATGGAGAGAGGACATAGCTTGGACACAGACCCAACTTGCAGAAAAATTTTGTATGTGTTAAATAAAACCAAACAAACTAGTAGTGAAGGGATGGATTATTCAACTTATATGCTAAAATAGGTAAAGAGTTAAGTTAAAATATAAAAGAATAAAATAGAAGGAGAAAATATAGGTAAATTAACAGTAAATCAAAAGTTTTGGATAGCCACTTGGCAAAATACATCAAGAGCCTAAAAAAGGTTAATAACATTGGTACTAATTATATATCTAGGAATTTTTACTAGTCTGAGATAAAGGCAATAATTTATTATAATAAACCTTTCTAAACTATGTAATTCTGATCATGTTTTGTTTCTTGATCTGGATGTTGGTTGAAAAATTCATTGAGCTGTAATGTTTGTCAAGAATAAGTTAATTTTGAAAAGTGATATTTGGAGGAATACACACACATATTGCTTGTTCTCAATTCTGTTTTAAAAAAAATTACATGCCTTACGTATAATATGTTCACTGCTATTTCTCTAGCACAGGGCCTAGCCCATGGGAGGTACCCAGTAAATATATGTTGAGTACATAAATGGATGAGCATAGATATATGGAAAGATAAACTCCAGAATTTTAACTTTGATTATATCTTGGATTTGGGTTTTATTATTTTCTTATTTATACTTTTATGTGTATTCCAATTTCTCTATAACCTATACTTATTTCTTCTGTAATCAGTAAAGAACACAAACTATATTTAATAGCCACGGATACTATTGAAAGATAAAACTGAGCAAAGTATTTGTAACCAATTAAACAAAGAACTAGGATCATTGCAACTCATTAAGGAAGACATAAAGAAATAGCTCAGTACAAGAAATGAGCAAAGTCCATGAACAGACAATTCACAGGAGAAAAGCATTCAAATTGTCAACATACATGAAGGTATGAAAAATGTTGGATTTCACTTCTGGTAATCAGAAATGTCAAGTCAAAGAGTAATGTTCAGCCTCTTGCCCATCAAATTGGCAATGGTCAATAGCAAGCTCTACAGAGCAGTAAGATGAACACTTGTGTACCTTGCTGGTAAGGATACAAAGGGATATGTTTTCAGAAAAGCAGTTTGATAATATGGATTCAGAATTGTAATTTGCTGATCCTTTTACTCAGTAATTCCACTTTTTGCATCTATTCTATGAATAGACATTTGTCCTAAGTGTTTTACATACATCGTTCCATTTACTATCCTCTTATCTCTCTGATAGTAACTGTTATTATAGTAATAATAGTAACACCATTATTATTTCCCTTTTACAGAGGAGCCAAATGAAGCTTAGGATAGTTAAAACAAAACCTGTCTAAGGTCATGCAGCTACTGAGTGGCAGATTCTAACTCAGGTCTGACACTTTCCAGAAGTCCACTCAACCCCACACTGTACCCCCCATATGGTGTTACTTGCCACTAAAATATAGAAATATTTAAATATCCAATGATTAATAATGACATAAATTATAGTACTTCCTGATTGAAAACTGTTTTAAGGCTGTTTATGGTATATATGGAAAATATTCTCAGTCCATTTCAAGTTTTTGAAATTGGCTATAAAATACAGTATAGTCTTAATATTAAAACTTATGGAACATTAAAAATAACTGAAGGGAAATATATTTTTAAAGGCTACCATGATATAACTTTAAGTTTGAAAATAAGCAGTCTACAAAACAAATTATTGTGTATGATCCTGATTTTACTGTCCATGACATATTAAAGGTAAACATATTTAAAAAGTTGCTGATTGTTATTTCTGGATGAAGAGCATTTACAGGGTTACAGATGCTACTTTTCTGTGATGTTTCAAAACTCAGATGCTCATAGCATGCTTCAGTCTCCTTGTACTTTGTTGTTTCTTTCCTTCACTTGATACTCAATACCCTTTTACTGAGTAATCGTTAAATGCCTAGGTGCAGTTCTAGATGCTGGGGGTACAGCAATGATTGAATGAAGGGCACTGTCCTTATGGAGTTAGTAGGAAATAAACACTATGTAAATTGAATACTTTCAGGTAGAGGTAAGTGGTTTGTGAAAATCAAGAAGTTGGATAAGGAATGAATTGGACAGAGGCATCTTTGGCTGAGATGATCAGGAAGAGAGTTCCCTGGGGTAGTGACCCTCGCAAATAAACCAAGAAGATGGTGGGGGGAGCAGCTATGACAGTATGGAAGGAAAGCATTCCAGGAGGGGAGTGGCGACTGTAATCCCTGAGGTGGGAATGAGTTGTGCCCCTTCATGAAAAAAATAAGATGACCAGTGTGGCTGGGACAAAGTGCATGGGGGAAGAGTGATGGGGTCCAGATTATGAAGAGCCTTATAGACCATGGTAGAGATTTTTTTTTTTTTTAATCTCTGTGGGAAGCCATTGGAGAGTTTTAAGCATGGACATGATACAATAGTGTTTATACTTTTAAAAAAATAAGTCTGGTTATCAAATGAGGAATGGGGACAACAGTGGAACCAACGAGACTAGAAGCTGTTGCAGCCAGCCAAGGAGGAGATTGGTTGCGGGCTGAGACTGTAGCAGTTGTGGACACAGTGAGAAGTCGTAGGATGGACAGTGTATCTGGTGGAGACACTGGCAGGATTTGCTAATGTGTCAGATGTGGGAGGGAAGAGAAGGCAGAGTAAAGGTGACCACTAGGGTTTGACCTGAACAACTGGAGGGGTGGCTGCATTTCCCACGAGGAGGAGTAGGCTTGGAGTGAGGAGGAGGGGAGCTAGATTCAAGTATTCTGCATTGAGCATATTAGGTGTGAAATAGCTATTAGACTTCCAACTCAAGAGATGAGCAGGTAGACATATAGATTTGGGTCTCAGAGGAGAGAGGCACATTGGAAGGTACAGTGTGGGGAGTGATGAGGGCATCATGTAGGGGAAGAGTATAAATTGGGAAGAGGGCCTAAGATTGAATATTAGGCGCTGTGACAATTAGAAATAGGACCAAGAAAGAAGAGCTCTCAGAAGAGGATTTTAAAGAATAATGAACGAGGTAGGTAGAAGAGTATGAGGTATCACAGAAACCTAGAGAATGGTGTTTCAGGAGTGAGGGGCTGGTGTACTCCTGTAGCCAGGGTTGAGTAGGACGAGGACAGAGAGGTGACCGTTGAATGTGGCAAGAACATTGGCTGTTAATGGCCCTGCAAAGCACCATTTCAGTGAAGCGGGAAGATGTTAGCCTGATCGGAATGACAGAGTAAAGACAGGAAGAATCGAGAGTTTCCAGAGGCAGAATGTACAGCGATGGGTGGTGTGTGGAGGGGATCAGAGGAGGGCGGTTTAGTTTTTAAACAGAGATATTTAGTCATGTTTAGGTGTCATTGGGAATGATTCAGTGGAAGGGAAAAGATATATGGTGTGACCACAACCACTACAGGTGTGAAGTCCTTGGGAGGCAAGAGAGGGAGAGACCCAGAACATGAGTTACAGGGATGGTCCTAGATAAGAAGGAAGACGGGTCACACGGGTGTGGATGCAGGAAGAAAGCGAGATTGGGTGTTGGTGAGAGGAGGCTGTTCTCACTGTAAAGTTCTTACCGTACTACAGTATGGTTTCTGTCTACCTCTGCCTGTCCCCCACGACGAAAGCCCTGAGGCCAGGGACCACGACTCGTCCACCTAAATCCTGAGCTCCTAATACAGGATTTGGTACATAGAATGCTCTCATATGTTTTCTTTAATTTCTCCCAAAATTTTCAAATCAGTAGTCTACAATGAACACTACTGCTTTTTAACTTGCAAAAGTTAACTTTCAAAAGTAAATGAAGGGGCCGGCCCGGTGACGCACTGCTACAGTGCACCACTTGGGAGCGCGGCGGCGCTCCCTCCGAGGGTTTGGATCCCACATACAGACCGGTTCCCGCTCACTGGCTGAGCGAGGTGTGGGAGCAACACCGAGGTTTGCGATCCCATTGCCAGTCCCGGTCCGGTACGGGCGCGACACTGAGGGTTGCGATCCGTTGCTGGTCACGAAAAAAGACAAAAAGGAAAAAAAAAAGTAAATGAAGATCCATCACAATCTTAAAAACCATTGAAATTATCCCAGATGCTAAACTTTGATATTATCCTTTTCTTTAAAAGTTATATTTTCAAAATTCTTAATGTCCGAACATCATTTACATGGAAGAGGTATGATATGAAATGATGTGCAGTGTGGAAAAAGAAATTATTTCTGCAATAAAAACTGATTTACCTCTGGATAGTAGGATGGGAGGTTATTAAGTTTTCTTTATGTTTTTATTTTCTATAGTTAATATTTCTTATGGTTAGGAAAATAATGAACATGATCATGACTCTACCACTCCAGCTTGACTGAAAGCCCTGTATTTATGTGGTTTGTTATCTTACGGTTCTGGAGGTACCAGAGGTTGAATTCATTCACTCATTCATGAGGGCCCCCTCTGTGCCTCAGTTTCCTGTCTGTGAAAGCAGATGATAATGTACCTCACAGGGTCAGCGTGAGGATAACACAAGCCGATACCTGCAAAGCGCACAGAACTAGCACTGGCGCAGGCAGCGCTGGGGAGCCGAAGCTGCTGCTGGTGTTGATCGAGTGTCTTCCATGTGAAGGACGATGGGACAAGCGCTGTAAGGCTGCGGAGGAAGAAGAGGAGTGACTTGAGGAGGGGCTAGGAAACGAAGGGAATGAGACAAAGTGGTTTGCTTCCAAAATTCCCATGTAGAATTCCAGTAGAAATCACGGTAGAAACACCAGAAAATTCTACCAGGGGTTGGTTTGCCAGTGCCCTGGCCCCAGGCACATCATGGAGGACTTCTTACGTCCTTCCCCCACCCCCAGTTGCAGGAGGGAGGCGCACTGCTGGCTGTTAAATGGCTGCTGTATGTGGCTTCCCTCACACTGTGCTGTCCTTCGTAGAAAATGGGGATGCTGGCTTCATGTCATAAAGACACAGTTTCTTTGGTAGTGCTGATAAGTTTTCCTGTATTTGGGATCTTCTCACGTTGTGTTTTGAAGGATGGCTCAGAGACCTTGCTGGTGGTGTCGCAGCAATGAGCAGAGCCTTGTGACTTATGAAGTCACTGAGCCAGCGGAACATCCCCTCCCTGGATGTCACCCCACGGTGGCCCTTGCACAGAATCATTTTCTGTAGTTTACATGTGGGGGAAATTGGAATGAAGTGGTTTTTGACCAAATCACTTGGTTAGTTAATTATAAAGCTGAGGTTGAAACACAGGTTTCCTTTTGCAAATATCAATGCAAATAATCCACTGTAGCTAGGTCACAGACCTTGTTCTTCCTCTTCAGCGACATAAAAGAAGTGACTAGCACCTTAGTGCTATCACACAATGATGCAATAGAGCCAAGCCCAGTAACTGGATTGTGCTTTCTCTAATGGATTCCTTGAGGACTTTCTCACTCTGTATTACAAACCACAGTTGCTCAAACAACCTAAAATCTGTTTTCAAAATGTTGAGAGAGAGGTCAGTAGATAGACAGACTGACAGACATGTGCTTATAAATTCCTGTTGTTGACTATGCAGAAGTATTATTTTAGCAGCTCCTACATTACAGATAAAAAGAGCTAATATGCTATAAATTTACTCATGCTTGCTCCATTCTGGACGTGAGCCAGTCATTGAGGAGATAAGATGCAATATATTCTCTGCCCCCAAGGAGCCCAGATCCTGAGACAGAAAAAGCAAAAGAACAATCATGTCACAGTGTGATGGCCACAGATGTGGAGATTGGTGTGGATATTAGTGTAGTCCAAAGGCAGCAGGGGTCACTGGACAGGGGTAGAGGTGGCAAGGCTGAGAGTGTTAGAGAAATGACTTGCCCAGGAAGTAACCTTTTGCATGAGGGAACATGGCATTTAGGAGCAGAGCCTGAGTAGGTACAAAGCACAGAGCACACCTAGAGCCCTTGTGAGACAAGAGCATAGAAAGGGAGGCAGGAGTCAGATCGTGGGAGGTTTGGTACACTCTGCTAGGGAAGCTGGATTTCATATTGAATGCCGACGGCGATCATTAAGGAATGTTTAGCATTACTATGGAGATGACTGTATTATAAAGTTAGAAGTGCCAGCAGTCTAGTGAGAAATCACCAGGGTTTGTTCATGGGAACAGAAAACGGGGGCAGATGTCAAAACTGTTGAGAAAGTCATTCTGGATAAGATGTGGAGATCATATTCAGCATAAGGCGTAGGGGCAGCAAGAAGCTTAGTTTTTGGTTTGAGCAATAAGGTAGAGATAGAAAACCCAGGAAAATGAGCTTGCTTCGGGAGGAAGATGCTGATCGGATTTGAGATGTTGAATTTGAAGTGTGTGTTGGACACAGGAGTGGAGTCCAGTGAGTGGTGGTGCACACAGGTGTGAAGCTCAGGAGAGAGAGTCGAGCTGGAAGCCATCACCCATGAATCAGTTAAGATTTCCCAGGAAGAATGAATTGAGTGAAAAAGAAAAGTTATCTCAGAGCAGGGTCCCATTCTGAAATTTTAACATGGAAACACAAACTAAATGTACATTGAAAGTTCCTGACTCAGAACATTAAGTGACTTATGTAAGGCAAAAGTGGTCATCTAAGTAGCTGAGCTTTGCACGGTCTCTTCGTTCTGTGGATGGAGCAGCCAGCAAGTGGTGTGCTGGGGGCCGGGGGGAACGCCTCAGAGATGGAGAGACCTGGTTCTCTCCTGGCTTCTAGTAATGTGTGACCTTCACCCCCGCAACCCTAACAGGCTCCAGAGAAGGTGACAGGGATGTTGTGCAGTTAGGAGACATGGGATCTAGAACCCCTGGGCTGGCCCAGTGCCTTCCCTTCTTGTTGAGTAGAAGGGCCACCTCAGCTTCCACGCAGTGCGCTGGGCTGCTGTTTATTTTCAAATCCTGCGAAATTGACCTGTCGGTGTCAGGCAATGACTGACCATGACAGGCTTTTTAGTTTAGATCTTTGATTTTGACAGGTGCTTGCTAATCTTCATCTGGGAGAGAGTCATTACTTTAAGGCCAGATTTTACTCGGTTACCTTCATAGGAAATTTGCTTAGTAGGGAAAGGAATTCAAGGTGCCCTTCCTTTTTTTTTTTTTTTTTAATAGAATGAATAGGCAAGAGAAGGCCTCTAACTTCAACTTCCCCAAAATGTGTTTAAGTTGCAGTCTCTGGAGGCTTCTCCCGTTTCAGTGCAGTTACAATGGAGCCTCTATCTGGGCTCAGTTCAGTATTCTAACAGCATTGCTGAGGAAAGCCTTTCTAAATCGTGGATTCTTCTCGCTGCTAATTGTGTGCTACTCCTTTGAAAGGCAGGTGGAGGGTTGAGGCATGGGGAGAGGTTGTTGCTTTTGATCAACATTATTTTGTAAACATTTTTGCCTCTTCAGAAATAAATGACTAAGAGTTATCATCTGGGACTGGCATTTTGTCAGAAAGAGGGAATCCAAATTATCTTTTTCGATTAATGGGAATTGTTTGTTTTAAACACATATTAATGCAATACTGCTGGGCTTAGAGATAGGAGGTTTCTATCAAGCAGAAAAATAAGTAGCTTGTAAAACTAACAGTTGAAAGACAGTGATTAGCATGTATGTAATAAGAACATGTAGAGGTGTAGTGAAATTAGAATATTTTTTCTTTTTAATGTAGTAACTAAAACATTTATTTTAAAATATAAGGAAAACAATTTAAACTTTAAATGACAAAAATGAGTAATTTATACTTACACTCACATACCTATTCAAAACGCCTCATAATCCGCCAAGACCTCATGGAAATTGACAAAAAGGGCTATTCCAAAATCCAAGGGAAAACTTAAAACTTTAAGTTGAGATATGAAACAAACGGGTTCTGTAAAACTGCTTTTAGAGATAATGGTAAACAAGATGCAGATATTTCGGTTTTCAAGGAGTTTGCAATCTGTTCAGGCTGGAGGCAGGGGATGTGGAGAAGTAAAGCAGGAGAAAATGCTCAGAGACCCGTGGGAGCGCTCAGAAGGGGGAGGGTGACATCGAACCGCCACTGACGGACTAACGGGAACCAGCAAAGGTGAATGGGGGGGCTTTACAGAGAAGTGTCCTAAGCAGAAGGTATATAATGAACAAGACTAGGACATCTGAGCAATTAAAAATGTTAGTTAAGGAAAATACACGAAATGGAGGCTAGGGAGATAGATGAATGTCATAAATCTGTCCAAGCATGTTCATTACAGTGGTCATTCAGTTAATAAGCATTTATAGCACAACAACTATATGCCAAGCATTATTTTCAGTGCTTAAAATAGAATTGTAAAAAGAAGGAACACAGTTGCTGCCCTACTAAAGTTAACAGCCCAAGAAAATATTGGAAACCATCATCCATTACTTGACTAAAAGAAACATGAAATATGCACAAAAAATGGAATATTATACAGCAATTTGAAAGATAGTGCAGGTGATTAATTGATATAAAAAGGTCCTTGTTACCTATGGTTGAGTGGAGCAGGAAGTAGCAACAAACCACGTACCTGGTTTTACCCGCGTTTTTGCGTGCATCGCCTGCTGGAATGTAAGCTCTGGGAAGAAGATAGCAACTTCGGATAATGGAGGGAATAGAGGCAGAAGGGACAAGAAGCAGATTAACAGCAGTTACATCCGAGGGATGGAACTGGACTTGATTTCTTTTACGTATTTTTCACTACTGCATGCATTTTCTACATGAGTATGTATCATTTTCTAATCAGACAAATTAATGCATTTATTGGTACAAAACTACTGACTTTGTAACACTTCAGTGACAAAATGCAATAAAATTATCAACTAACTTCTGGTTGGGTGATCTATTTTTTCATAACTAAATTCTGACGATCAGATAATCTGGAACATTTCGTTCAG
Organism: Galeopterus variegatus; assembly: GCF_000696425.1. Taxonomy (NCBI): domain Eukaryota; kingdom Metazoa; phylum Chordata; class Mammalia; order Dermoptera; family Cynocephalidae; genus Galeopterus; species Galeopterus variegatus. Next base: position 777,018 of record NW_007726355.1, read on the forward strand.
TGACATCTATGTGCTTGGTCCAGTGTTCTAGGGAGGAAAAGATACATAAAAGAGAGTCTGTTCATTCAAAGAGTTTATTACCTACTAGGGCACACAGAAGTGGCCTGTATACATTTTTATTTGCTCTGATCCATCTCGTGCAGAGTTTGAGGGAGGATGGAAGGAACATGTAGGGTGCAGCGCCTGCCGCGTCAGAGGGCGGCCGCTGTTATTCAGACAGTGGGTTACAGAGAGCACATCAGAGATGGAGAAAGCAAAGAAACCAATAAAAACTTAACCCAGGAGCACTGCCTGGAAGAGAGGGAAAGGAGAGAGAGGACATTCCAGCAAGAGTAGACACAGCTGTTGTCTGGCAAGGGCAGGGAGTGGAGGCCAAGCCGACTGCGTTCAGCCTGGAGGGAGCAGGCTGTTACCGGTGGGATGTCAGGAGTAGGCGGCGTTGGTAAGGTTAGGCTCATTGTAGCAGCCCCTGGACACTCAGTTGCATTGGAATATGTTAAGTGTTAACAATTCAGTTTTTGCAATGCATCTGTTGAGGGAGACAGAAACAAAAATGAAATGCATTACCTGCCTCCCCCAGTCCCCCGTCCCCCAAGAAGCTTGTAATCCATGTTGGAAGTTGTATTCCCTGGTAGAGCAAAACCTGCTTTCAGAAAAATGTACCTGACAGTGCTGCACAGGACAGGAGAAGGGCTTTGCAAGAATTCTAGTACCTTCTCTGAGAGAAAATCAAAGTGACAGTCACTACAACCTTTCTCTTCAGCCCCTCCCCATTATAAAGCCTTAATGGCAAGATCTGCATGTTTTTAATTCTTGTATGCTTGGTGCCTGGAAAATAAATAGGGGTTCAGTCATTATTAATTGAAGGCATGACAAAATGAATGGAAGAATACAGAACATGTGTCCTGTATATTTTCTAGTGATAATGCCACAGTTGATACATATCTGACATATGTAATATTCATGGTATATTAATGTTACATAATATGGCATTTTCCTGAACAACATATAAACAACCAATGCATGATTATTTATAGCTCTATATGTTTAATTCTTAAGAAGAGGGTGGTTTTATAGGGAATGAGAATAGGAGTATGGACAAAATTTTCCCTCAGTTTTCCTTTCAGGCAGCCAACTCCATTTTCCCTGTTAACACCCAAAGATTTGAGGCACACCAGGGCTCCCCATGCTGGGAGGGATTTATCTGAATAGGACAGTTCACACCAGGGTAGTGGAACTTAAGTAACTTACCCTTACCCGAAGTTTTGTCTTATAAAAGAAGATTCAGAAGGGATGGTTTTGTGTGGAGGAATTTCAGACCCACTGATACTTGGAAAAGAAGAGAGGACCTTTTGAGGAAGAAAGTGCTTCTCATAGGTCCTCACCTCCCCTTGGAGGGGCTGACATGGAGGGGAGGTGATGACGGAACCCTTCCTGCAGGTCACAGGGACCTTTTTTTTTTTTTAAGTGCCTACGTCCGGTTCTGCATATTTTTCTTTCTTGAGTCAGTCATAATTACATGGCATAGAAAATTGGCTTGGAAAATTTTTATTTATTAATTAACTAAGGATATTATTGTGCTTGATGCATTCTACATATTCTTTTACACAAAAGTCAGTATTTCTTCCTATTATAAAATTATCTGGCTGTATAAGTAAAGTTGATAAGTTGGTCCCTCTTAAACTTTCAAGCCTTCAACCCACCCACACCCCCACCAAAAAAAGATACGTGAAAAAGTCAATTACATAAAAATATTTCTTTAAAAATTGTATTGACATTTGGTTTGCAGTTAAAGAAAGATGAATCTTTAGACGTGGAATGGTGATAAACTGGAACTTATATTTCTGCAAGTAATTTTAGAAAGAGTGAAAAATTGCTCCAGGGGGATTAAAAAAAACTTCCTTAAAACTTCCTTAATGTTACAGCTTACAGTTCATTGTTTTACATATAAGCAAACTAGAAATATTTTTGTGTAAATTAAAACTTCTAGTGAAATGCTGTGAAAATAAATTGGTTTGTGATTCCTTTTCTTCAAATGGCAGTGAGGATTAAAAGAAAGTGGTTACAGAAAAGGAAAAAAGGTATCCTGGTTTGGATATTTTTCTATGCTTCTGGCAGCAAGTTTGAAATAAAAAGAATGATTTTTATGAGAATGTGATTATTCGCAGCAAGCCTAGAGTTGGTGTCACTATGAAAAATTCTTCTTTAGTACAAACTCGCAGCAGGAATAATAGATCTAAAAGAAAGGAAACGAGTTACAAAGAACACTGTGGCCAATGACAAATTGTGTTTGCAAAAATGATGAGCAAACCCATTGAAAATTGAGAAGTTCATTCAGCAGTAAATGAAAGGCTTATTCTTACGAGTTGTTCTGAGTTGACATTCAAAAGAATATTTATATTAGATGTGTGCTGAGTTTTCCTTTTTATAATGTTCTGAATAATAATTATTTTGTACATTAATTCAGCCTTTAGTCTTTTATTGTCATACTTTAAATTACATGGTACAATTTAAAATATGTATAATACTTTAATAATAAAATCATATAATGTGATTTGACATATTATTAAACACTGCATTGCCATGTGTTGTTTCTGAAGATTTGCAACATTTTCACTGGTTCCTACACAGATTTGTAAAATGCCACATCCTCTTATGTTAACTGAACCATAAATGAATCTATGTATTTGGGCATGAGCTTTTGTGTACAGTATCAGTTCTAGGGGCATAGAATGCATTGAAATACCTTATGCTATTGAACCAAACATAATAATAAAAGATAGATCTTCAGTGCTAAACATTAAGTATTCATTTATACTTAACCTTTTAAAAAGAATAGAAAATTGGGCCGGCCGGTGGCGCACTCGGTAGAGTGCGGCGCTTGGGAGCACAGCGGCGCTCCCGCCGAGGGTTCGGATCCCATATAGAGACTGGTCCGCTCACTGGTTGAGTGCGGTGCGGGCACGACACCGAGGGTTGCGATCCCGTTACCGGTCACAAAAAAAAAAAGACAAAAAGGAAAAAAAAAATGTATAGAAAATTACAAGTAATAATATCATTAGATCACATATAATATATGCCATAATTCTCAATTAGATTAATTCATTATTTTTAGAGACATACTGTTGAACAATTTTAAATAAGCCTGTTTTGTTTTAAAAGTTTATTTTCAATTCTTTCTGGCTTTCATTAAGTGAGACTTTCTTTTCCTCACCCTAAAGTTGAGACTGCGAATAAAGACAAATATATTTAATATAATCATGTGGTAAAGAAAGTATTCATGGTGAGAAAGAAGGAACTCCAAGCAGAGTGAAACTGATATATCATATTTATTAACACTGTGCTTGCTAAGAAGAAACTATCTTCTTGTGATTCCTTGGGGATTCTGTGAGCTACATGCTAAGGTAATATTATAATGATGTCTCTTTTTTTATTTGGCACATTTTAAAAGAAAATATTAAAATTTTAAAAAACATCTTTTTATTCATTTTTTGGCTTTTGATAATAAGGAGTTTGGGAGCTGGAAACTTTTGCTAAATAGTCTTAAATATTTACTGTAATTTCGTATATATACCAGAACATAGCTTAAGCATTTCAGTTTATCTTTTACCGAAACAGACCATCTACAGGCACTTTGAGTATAGACTTTATTTTCTAAGTATTTTATGAATATCAGTATGAATATAAACAGAATCAGATAGAAATAGCTAATATCTTACCTTTGTTGAAACTGCCGTAATTCAAATCCTGGCCTTCTAATATGAGCACCTAAGTCTCCTAGCAAATGTAATTTTAGTGAAATATCTCTCTTGTGTAGATAGTCCCTAAAGGATATTGTAACATTAAATATATTACAACAATTTTTGCAAGTGAGAAACAATAATTAAAAGCACTGTGTGTCTCCACAACTTGCATTTTATTACCAACTCTCAAAAATATATGTTGAAATTCCTCTTCAGTTTCTGGGATTTGAAATTGTTTTCTTTTCCCGTGGGCTTGCATGGTTGTGTCATCCTATTCCTATCAAAACAGATACAGATATTTAGATACTGACGGAAAATATGCGTTGGTGCCAATGCTCCACTGCGTGGACCATTTGGAGTGAGAATTTAAAGATACGTTTGTCCAGGGGCGTTTTAATTCCTTAACTTGCACTTCCCCAAGTCATCAAAAAGAATGAGGCCAATTTCCAGACTCCCTTTGTTCATTGCCTCTGTTCATTGCCTGCACCTTAGCCACAGGTGGTCTGCACCCTTTTCTTCCGTGGTTGGAAGGCAAGGGAAACCTGAAGGCCACCAAGTGCACCCCAGATGGAGAAGACAGGTCCTGCCAGCGAGTGCCAGGGTGGAGACGCTGCGAGCTGCACGCCTCCCGTCTCTGTGGAGTGAGCGGCGGGCAGCAGGGCGCCCGGCAGCCCTTTGGCTCTCCTGATGTCTATTTGAAGGTGCAGTGAGGGCCTGGACAGACCTTTAGCAAGCACATTGGAATCATGTTATCCCACATCAGTAAGTATAAATACACAGCACATCGATTGGGGTATCTCCTTTTTACAGAGAAAAAAATGCAAGTAAAAACCTGGTTTCTGCAAATTTACTAACTCATGGACAGAATTTCTTAACCACGGAGGCTGGACCTGACATACTAAGTCAAATTATCAGTTAGTTAGAAACAGGATTCTTCAGCTCTTTCCCATCAATTGGCTTGTGCCTTGACCAACACCCACCCCCCCAACTTCTGAGTCACAGAGAAGCTCTAGGGATGTCCCATTTTACCTTATTTTTCCAAAGAAGTTGTCGAAATACCTGGGGTGTCAGGAGTTATTTCCAAAAGCCAGTATCAAAACCACACCCTTAAAACCTCTGTGTCTCAAACACTGGTCACCCTGTGAGGCCATGGTACAATTTAGATTTTCTATGAAAAAGAGAGGACAGTACAGGTAGCTCCACAGGGGGATGTGTCTTTTTTCTTTATTTCTTAAGTACTGCTGATCATTGTCAAAATTAAGCTTTCAGATAATTCATGTGAGTTTGTCTCTAAAGTACTGAAAGTACCCCTGTACTATGTATAAACATTTTCATGTTTAGAAATAAAGGGAATGCTTCTTTTTAGTAACTTGTAGATGTCAAAGGTATCGAGTAAGTATCTATATTGTTCAACTGGGAGGTCAGAGCCAGGGACGTAATTACTTAATGACAGATAGGCGGGAACAAAGAAACCAGCGATCATTTCCTCTGCCTTGGCCAACTCCAGCTGGTCTCAATAGGCAGGCTGATGTGAAGTCACAATGAAAATAGCTCTTTTTCTAGTGACTCTTTTTTCCTCCCATTTTTTCTTTGTAAGGAAGATATTGAAACAATTCATTGGCAATATGGTGTTGGTTTTCTCCTGGTAAATTTGGAGCATGGAGCAAATATAACCTCAGTCAGCAGAATGCGGGCTTGTGTAACTTCTTCAAAGACGTGTTCCTAACTGTTTCATATTGTCCCCTTTCATAACATGCAAACCACCCCAAGTCTTCCTACAGACTCTGTTTATTCAAAGACTTCAGGTTTACTCTGAGTTTATGTTTCTAGTTTCATGTTCAGAGGTACCGGGCATCACCGTGCTGGCTGTGACGTCACTCGACTTGGCACTGTTAATAAGACCCATTATAACTGTCTTAATTCTTTTTATTAATTTTCCTAAACTAGCTTGAATTGCATGGTGTATTTTTACATAATTATGGTACAAGTGAAAGGCTTGGGGGAAAGTACAACCACTACAGTATCAAAGCAGAATAAATATTTGCAGAAAAATTCTGCCATAACTTAATATTTTGCATATGAGCCCCTGTACAAAATCTGAATTATTCCCAGGGCTTGGTCCAAAAGAACATGTCTGTGGCCCAGCCCTAGAAGGCCAGAGATGATGATGGATCAGAAAAAGGTCAGCTTGAGTGGTGATGCCAAGAATAATGACAGAAGGAACCAAAAAGGCAAAAAAACAGTGCAACCAGAGTTCTCAAAGCAAATGCACATTTGCCACATGGCTGTGACATTGTACCCCACATGGCTTTCTGCCTGCTCCCTCCACCAGAGCTGCTATTCCACGGCTCCAAGTGTTGGCAGTTTTCCCCAACCATCCATGTGAGCATTTTATTATCCAGCTCCGTGAATGCTTAGACATCTGTGAGCTGAGGGCCAGTAGTAACCGAAGCTTGCTAATTTTATTTATTTTACTCCTCTATGAAGCACAGGCTGTGTCACATAAAGGGAAGCCAGGCGAAGGTAAACTTTGGTCGTTTGGTTTGTGGTATTTATCTGGAAGATGACTGCACGAACCTGTTAGGTTAGAATGAAGGTGCAGCTGGTACCTTGCGCCTCTCACCGCTGCCATCTGCCCTCATCCAACATCCCCTGCTGTGACTGTGGCCCAGTTGGCTTTCCTGGGCCTCAAACCTCCTATATAGGCCACGTTGTGTCAGTGTAACATGCTAAAACCTATGCTCTTGCCACCCACAATTGTGCTCTCTACCCTCCAACCTGGCAAAGACCCGATTCCCACATGGCTCTCCTTCCAGGATGATTTCCCTCTAAAGTGCCTGTCATTGAAAGCCTGGTGATGACATGAAGGGTTGGGGCTGGTTCTGGAGCATGGAGAACTCACATCCAAGCTGCAGGCTGGGAGAAGGGACGCGCTCACAAACTCTGGGCACAGGTAGGAGTGGGCAAAGGCACAAGTGCACTTCCGAGCTGGAGTCCCCTGAGCTCAAAACTACTGACAAGCTGCCAGGGACCTAGATCATGGCCCCTATATGGACAGCCACCATATGGACAGGGCAGCCGTCTGTAGTGTGTGGAATTGAGGGAGCCTGGGAAGGCAATATGAATTGAGGGTCTTAGACATAGGGTCTAAACACTTACCTTGCATTATTTAACTTTTCTGAGTCTTCACTTTTTTGTATCTATAAAATGGATCGTAACATTAAATACTACTGTGTTTTCACCATAAATTCACCTCAACAAGACACAGGAGTCTGTGTGAGTGGGAGGAAGCGTGGGCCGCCTCTGTAGGAACTCCACAGGAAAGTGTGCAGTGTGGCTCTTTCTGCACCATCCGCCATGGCTTCAGGAAAGGACAGATATACTCTGCAGGTACAAAGCGTCAGTGCAGGACACGCTGGCAATCAGTACCAAGGGGCGGTGAGTCACTGTGCTTGAAGACTTCTGAAAAGGGAGGGACCAACCTCAGGATGGGAACAGTGGGCCGGATGCTTTAGGATCTCTAGATTTTGTAATTAATTGTAACATTTTCCTGGTGAAGGATAATCATAACTTTGCCTGGCACTGGCCCTGATTCTTTGTAAGGTTTAGTTGTGCTGTGTGGATATATATGTGGGAATTGGCTAAATAAAAACATTAATTATAATGATGTTTTCCTCCACTATTGACTTGTGACAGAGCCCTTATGCAAAAATGTTCCTGATTTTGGACTGGCCCGTGGCTCACTTGGTAGAGTGTTGTGTTGATAACACCAAGTCAAGGGCTCAGATCCCCTTACCAATCATCTTTAAAAAAAAAAAAAATGTTCCTGATTTTAACATCCCTTTGGGAAGCCATTAACAAAAAATAACTCTTCCCACATCTTCATTCCTTTCCAGCCCCCATACCAATTCTCACATCTCTGATCTGGAAGAGAAACAAGGGCTTCCCAAGTCTTCTCTCCCGCCTTTCTGGGGCCTGCTCACGAGGTCCACAGAGTTCGTTTGCATGTCTAAATTCAGGCAATTTCCTAGACAATGAGGACTCTCCCAGTAAGTGCCACCTTCCCCCACCCCCTTGTCCGGAGCCATAGAGCCCGGCTGTTGCCTAAGAGCCTGCCTGCCTGTCCGGAGCCAAAGAGCCCGCCCAGCTATTGCCTCGAGGCCTCAGAGCCTTGTTTGCTGTTATCTTCCGTCCCTCCCCCTCCTGTGCACTATAGGTGTAGGTAACTTTGCAACTTGCCATAGATAACAAGAATTTTCCATTTACCAGAACAACCCGCCCTGCAGTTTTCTCAGTAAACCATCTTCATACTTAATTATCTGCTGATTCCCTCCTGCTGTCTATATAAACTGTGACCTTCTAGCTAATAAACAAGACTTGATCAGAATACTGTCTTGTCTCAATTTCTCGTGTCTCTTGTTCCATCCCATTCCCACTACCCCCTCCAGGGTCTGCGTTGAATATCCCGCAGGTCGGGACACCCCTGACCATTGGAAGGCAGAGGTCCTGCATGGACAGTCTGGGACCAAAAGCTCTTCTTTGTCTGTCACCACAGCTCAGTGGTTATGAACTCTTTCTAGCAGACCACTGTTTATCTGTTTATTTGATTGGTTCAGTCACAACAGCAATCAGGATAAACAATGGGCCACGTTGTCTCTCCTTGATGTAGCAAAATTTCAGTTCAAACCTCTGCAACCTTCTTGGATTAAAAAGAATTCAGCCATTCAGCAGGAGGATGTTCACTAGGATCCCAGGGAGGTTCTTCAGCATTTACCATAATTGTGTAATTAATCATCACATGTGTAGTTAATTAACTTTTCTCTTTCCTGCTAAACTATAAGTGCTGTGAGGGCAGGGACTGACAACTTGTCCACTGCTTCCCAGGCCCATCTTGTCCACAAGACCCATCCTTGCTGTGACCTGAAAGCTCAGGAAAATCCTCCCCTGTCCTTTCCCCCCTCCTCTGGCCTCACCACACCAGGGATCTCCTGCCACAGGACCTTGGAACTTGCTCTTCCCTTTGCTCAGAAGTCTCTTTCCCCAGAGACCCACTCAGCAGCACATCTTGCCCACCCAGCTTTATTTTTTCTCCTTAGCACTTAGGGCTGTCTGACGTACTGTATATCTTGTGTATTTTCTTGTTTGTGTCTTTCTCCCACTAGAATGGTAGTTCCAAGGCAGTAAGGATTTTTGTCTGTTGTGGCAAGATGCTTTAGCATCTAGACCAGTACCTAGAATACTTAATAGATAATCCAACACATGAATAAATGACCACCTTTCTAAGGTAAGGCACCCATTAGCCACACCCACAATGAGTGTGGGTCATAATCTGTGAGGAGTCCTTGGAATCACTACCTCTGCCCCCCAGTGAGGCCCAGGCCAGACACCCAAACATGGGGGGCGGAAGGGAGGGTCCCTTGGACAACTCAAGCCCTACCACTGCAGATTAATGCATAAAATATGCTGAATTGGCAGCCTCAGAAATGCAAATGCCGTCCTAAGACTTGGATTCAGTAATGATTTCACTTCCTTAAAACCCTGTCACATGCTTTTCAGAAGTTTATTTCAAAAGTACATTTTCAGCATATTCAGTCTGTTTTTGGAAAAAAAAAAACTTATTTTTCCATGGAATTCTATATGTTCTGTACTCTGTGGATTAAGCACCAAATTAGGGTTTTTTGGAATATAAAAGAGTACTTCAGAAAGTTCATGGAAAGATTCATATTATCTTTTAATTCCATTTACCCTCATATTTCAGCACCTAGAAGTACATTAAGCTTCCATTTCTGTCTTCAGCGTCTGATTCTTTCAGTGGGGCTTTAAACTTTGGCACTGCTGTCTTTTCAGTGGGTCCAGAGCCCCTTCCGCTGAAAGCCGTGGGCTCCTAAATCAGGCCCCTGCTCCCTCCCTCGGTTATCTAATTTTCTGAGTTTAAAACAAATTTGGGAACTAAAGAACAACCAAGCCCAGAAGGAAACAATGAAAACCTAAAATTAGGTTCTTAAGGAGACAGACAAAAGGCTAGATGGCTTCTGAAAAATGGGAGGAGCAAAGTTCATCCCCAGGAGGAGATGCGTTTCAGGAGAGCCGAGTGAAGGTAACCACAGCTCCTCATGTGGGAGCCAATACACCAAGTGCAAGTTAGCACGTTGCACAGCTCTGCTGCGAGGTACTGCCATGGCTTCATCGTCTCCGTTCTTTTTTGGAATTAAAGTTTTTAATAGGTAAGCATCAAGATAGTAATATGATAATTGCTCATTAAAATATTTGAAAATGTTTAAAAACACATACTTCCCAAGGCGTTTGTACAATTATTTGTAAGCTCATACAAAGACTTATATGACTTATATTTGAAGTTCGTGCAGAAGTATTTTCTATTGTTCATGAAGTGAAATGAGGAACTATTCCTTAAACACATTTTACATAGACATTTTAATGATTTCATTCCTGAAGGTGCTAATTAGGCCCCTTAAAAAAAGTTTTTGATTTTCGTATCTCTTTTTTTTAAAATCATTACAGAAAAATACTCCTGATAGAGAACGAAGATTTCCTTATTGCCATTACATCAGACTTTGCTTTAATCAAGTCACTGTGAAGTGAGTTTGCTATCTACAGGGAAAAGCTTGAAGCTGTTGACACTTAATTAGAGCTAACCCAGATAACTGAACAAGGCTTCAGATGAGGGCCAGGGCTTGGGAAGAACAGTTTTAAATAAAGCTAGCGGGAGAAAGGCAAGGCGGGATGTGCAAGACCAGTAGCAGCGGTGGAGTCGTTAACAGTCTCCAGGAAACAGCTGACTTCTCTGTTCTAATGGACGTTTACAAGTAAATTAGCTTAAGAAAAGCATCTTAAGGCCCTCCTTTTCCCTAGAACCCTTCCACCCTTAAAGTTAACCAGGGAATTCTAGGTCAGCTTTGATTCTTTGAATTAAATTCTTTGTAACATATCTTTTCCTCTTCTAGTTCCTCAACTTCCTCCTCCTTTCTGTTCATTCTCCCAAGAGAAAATTTCTCCATCATGGCACTTAGGGCCATTTGTGTTTTTTTGGTATGCTAACCACACAATCTAAAAATGTAGTTTACCAACAACATAAAAAATTGCATTTCTGGTTAGATAAATACCAGAAATTTTCACTCAATGATTTGGTAACTCTTTAAACCTAGAATAGGTATGTTGTTGTAAACACAAACAGCTATCATTCTTCTTCTCAAATAAGATTAAATTAATAACTCTTGAGAAGTTCCCAACTATGTTTTCCAAGAATGACCTGTTTTTAAAATGTTAAATTCACAGTCAGCATGTGAGGGCTCCTCGGCTTGCTTTTCCTTTTTTCTTATCTGAGGTTATAGACCTCAGGAGAGCAGGGGAGGGTTACAAGGTCAAAGTCTTTTCCTCTTTGGAACTTGCTGCTTGCTGGGAGAGGGCTGCCTGGAAAATAGATGCTTTCGAGAAGAGGTTGGAGGGTCACTATTTTAATTCTGTTAAGGAACAGCTGGTTTGAGTTTCTTTCCACTTCTATCTCCTGCTCCCTTCCTCACAAATCCATGGAGAGAAAAGAATTTGTTCAGAAGGAACCGGCAACATAAAAATACACCTTTTATTACTGTGGTGCTTTACATATGTCATCTTTGTTACAAAGTTGAATGCTAAGTGCTGTAGAGATAGGCTAGATTTTATAAAATTAACTGTATCTGAAACATGACCAGAGCCTTAGTCAGAAGAACCTTTTAAAATACAGGATGTGTGCCTGGAAATTTCTTCTAATAATATTTTTAACTAAAACTTTAATGGAAATAGGAATAGTAAAATCCTCTGGAGTATTTGGAGCCTGACTGCAGAAGGGAACATAAATGAAATATGAAAGCATGCCAAGTGTGTGTTTCTGGACAGAGACCTTGTATACCCCCAGATTAGCATGCTTTCATGCATCTAACAAATGTTTATGGGGTGCCTGCCCTTCCCACAGCTAGGCTGGGGGCAAGGACACAGCAGTAAGATGTATGTTTGCTCCTATGCAAACAGGTGCAGAAACATCAACTCAGTGCACTAGAGCATTAGCTCCCAATTGTGGCCTCCTATTCTCAACAGTTTACACATCATTGGGGATTTAAAAATCAGATCTGTTAAAAGTAACACTATGCTGTCATAAACTCATAAAGCCAATATTTAAAACATATATGTAATAATAGTAAAACAGTGCAAACTAACAGGAAAAAGGAAAAACAGAAAAAATAACCACATGGGTTGATTGTTTTATTTAGGTTTTGAAGTCTCCTGTGCCTTTTTTTATCCTGTGTGCATACGCACGTGCGTGCACACACACACACACACACACACAGAATAAAACATCTCTCAAATAAATGGTAAACCAGTAACAGATTTTTCGTCTGGACTCCTCAGCACACTGGCCTCAGGCTGTGTTGGTGTGTGGCTCAGCAGCAATCAGAGGTCATAATTTCATTGGCAGTTAGCATCAGGTTTAATTTTTCTAGCATGTTACATTTACCAAAATGTCTGGTTTCAGTTATGCTTAGGCACTGACTGAATCGGCTTTGAGCAGCATGATGTCTTAAGGTACCTGAGGTTTATGGAACACATATGCTAATTGTTTTCAATCACTTTCCTTTCTAAACACAAAAATGTGTTTTCTGAAGCTATGCAACAGTAGTCGTCAGTGACATTGCTTGTTTCTAATAGTACAAGAGGACCCTAAGTAGCTAAAAATGTCAATTTAACAAGACTGCCACCTACTGATTGACATAGTTGAAAAAGTCCAGTTAAGGTGTTTTGTTTGTTTTTAATAGCTGTGTGGGTTTTTTTTTAAAGATGCTTTTTTAAAAAATTGATATGTATCATTTTGATTGCATTGTAGGAATGTGACCAAGTTCATATAGACGATGTTTCTTCAGATGATAATGGACAAGATCTAAGGTAAGCATTTCACACTGAAATGTGAAATGATCTGCTCCCTTTTATAGTTTAATCGCTCAGCTAATTAAGATGAACTTGCTCTTCGGTTAACTTTGGGCTTTTCTTGCATCTAAATAGCACGTATAACTTTGGAACAGATGGCTTTCCTGCTGCAGCAACCAGTGCTAATTTATGCTTGGCAACTGGAGTACGAGGCGGCGTGGACTGGATGAGAAAGCTGGCCTTCCGCTACAGACGAGTCAAAGAGATCTACAACACCTACAAAAATAATGTTGGAGGCAAGTGACTCACCAGGATCTCAGTGGGGTGGTTAAGGCAGTCTCGATAAAATTCCAAAAGTACCACACACTTTACGTCACACAGATTTGGGCAGTTTCATCTGGTGATTATTCTGCTGTGATTTAGTGACAGAAATACTAGACTAGAGCCACCTGCCCTGGTTCCCTTACTTAGTAGTGTGTGTGACTTGGGGCACGTTTCTAGACCTCTCTTTCATTCAGTTGTCCTTCCAACAAAGTGGGATTAGCAGCCTTTGCCCAAATCACGAGATGGGTTGTTAATCTCCTTCTACCAGGTAGATGCCTGTGTTAGTTTGGATCTTTTGATTGTGGTTCAAAATGGCTTTAGCGTAAAAGGGAATATATTGTCTTAATAATGAGAAGTTGAGGGGTGATACTAGTTTTCAGCATGGCTATATCCAGGTGCTCAAATAATGTCTCCTCTAGGCAGGAATCATTCTGGGTCAGTCCCTTCCAAGAGGTAGCAAAACAACCACCAGTAGATCCTGGTTTATATCCTACCAGTTTAGCACCTCTATGGGAGGAGGGAGGAAGTGGGAGAGAACTTTCCCAACAGATTCAGCAAAAGTTTCAAGACTGACTTCTGCTGGACAAGTCAAGGTCAGATGCCAACCCTGGGAGCCAGAAGGTGGGGTCAGCTCCGCCTGCACTACATGGTTAGGGGAACGGGGGAGAGTGAGAGTACGCCCCCAAGAAGAAGAGATGACTTCTATGACCAGAAGAATGGATGCTAGGAATGCAAAATCAGTAGATATTCCCTATAATACAAAATAAATGATATTTGCCAACTAAATGATAATATGTGAAAAGTCACTTTGTGTCCTATCAAGCTTAGGGTGGTGTTAGTAGTACTATTAAATGTTTATTCTTTATAGCTGAAGAGACCCGATGGTGAGGCAGTAGTTCATCGTGTGCCTTTAAACCCTCAGGTCTGCTTGGTCCCGCTAAGAGGGAAGCCTGGCTGCAGTTGAGGGCTGAGATTGAAGCTCTGACCGACTCCTGGCTGACCCTGGCCCTGAAAGCGCTCTCTCTCATCCACTCCCGGTGAGGCTCTCTGTGGGACCTTTGGGGGAAATGGGCGCTGCTCGTGCTCATTCATTTTGGAGATTTATTTTTCAACAGTCTTTTTTCCCCCCTTTCTGTTCTCATAGGACGAACTGTGTGAATATTTTAGTAACAACTACTCAGCTCATCCCAGCGTTGGCGAAAGTCCTGCTATATGGATTAGGAATTGTATTTCCCATAGAAAATATTTACAGTGCAACTAAAATAGGTGAGCTGCCTTTTTTTAAACAATGCTTTTAACCCTTTTCTGTCAGGATAGTAAAAATGAAAAGCAATAAATGAGACATGAGACTTTTTTTTTCCAGAATGCTAGATAGATCAGAAAAGTAGAAGAATAATTTAACCAATTTTATTTTCAAAATTGGCTTTACACATCAAGAGAAATATACAGCCTAATCCACATAGCTGAAGTCACAAAATTTTATATTACTGGCTCACATAAGCCCTGGATATTTTAGGTATAGTAATTTAGCATCAATTTTGGATTATTATTTTACTTTAATCTTTTACGTGGCATCAACAATATTTTATAAGCTAAAACAAAACAAACAGTAAATAGAACTTTAAAAAGTACAAATAAAAAACTAATAACAGCTTTATTATTATTGAAAATAAGGTTTTTAAAATTTTGCTTTTAATTCAATATGTATTAAAAAACTGAGTTCTCAGTTTTGTTATGAGGAGCCAAAAAAATATTCAGCTCCTTACAAGAAGGAAAAATATTAATATGAAGCCTAGTTATGAATATAAACCAAGACAGAATAAAAGTAGGGATAAAAAGACTGGCTCTTGTTCTTGAGGGGAAGCAGACATCTAAACAACTCTAATCCAGTATGACAGAGTAGTATCTAAATGAGCATTTATCGGGGATCTACTAGATGCCCAGAATTGTACTAAGCATTTTTCCCATTAAAGTCAATCTTTACATCTTACAAATGAGGAAATTAAAGCTCAGAGACTTAAATTGCTCAAGTCAGTAGCTAGTAAAGCTAAGGGTCAGGCTGTGGATCTCTGGTTCCAGGGTCCACACTTGTTTACATATCCCCGGGGGTCCTACAGCTGAGTGCCTGAATGTGCAGATGGCTGGGGAAGCATGTACTCCCACCTGGGAGGAGATGGGGCAAGTGGCAGTAAAAGCTAAAGGGGAGGAATGACATTTGAGCTGGGTATAGAAAGGCAAATAAGAGTTTACCAGGTAGATGGGCTAGTGAGAACAAAAGAACAGAGAAATTAAAACGTGTTCTCTGCTTAGGGACTTGTGAGTGGAGGACCACACAGTACAGAGGGGTAGAGCTTAGCTTCCCAGAGGAAAGGTACAAGTAGTATATTACATGTCACATGCACTGAAGTTTAATCCTGAATAAGTCAAAAATGGTAAGATAGTAGGAAATTATAACAACAATCCAGTAAGCATTAAATATTTTTTAAAGGAGGATTTTGTTTGAAATATTGGACTTTTACTTTTCTCGATACAGAATAAAAATGTATGGTGGTAAAAATGATCTCAACACCAGTGGTAGGATCTCACTTTTCTATGATATTTTTAGTAAGAAAAGTAGAGATTGAAATTCTTGTAGTTATTGTTAATTTTGCCACCAAATGGTAATGTATGTTGGTATCAAGGTAGAAAACCCATAAA
Source organism: Galeopterus variegatus (assembly GCF_000696425.1). Lineage (NCBI taxonomy): Eukaryota > Metazoa > Chordata > Mammalia > Dermoptera > Cynocephalidae > Galeopterus > Galeopterus variegatus. The sequence continues at coordinate 792,695 of NW_007726355.1, forward strand.
CTTTTATTGTAGGTAAAATTCCAAAGTCACAGGAGATGACTTGTTTCATTTAGCAGAGCTGTGATGCTCTTTCAGACAAAATGGATTCATCAAAGTGAATACTTCAACTTCTAATTAACTTCTGAAAGTCAGCTTCATTTTCTTAATCTTTATTGTGAAAAATTCCTAAATGACCCCAAATTTATAATGAAACCTATAGGAGATAGTATATAGGCAAGAATTTTTTTTTGTCCACCAAAACTTCACCTTTAAATAGCATTGAGTTTGCCTTTCTTTTTCCATGAGAAGGAAATTTTGCAAAAACATGTAAGCATTTCCCTGTAAGGAAGAAATAAAAGTTTTGTGGCATGTAAGTTTTGGGTTGCATATTTTTTCAGTGAAAACTATATTTCGTTTAAAAAAAAATTAGTGAAATACTCCTGTGAGAGCTTTAAGCATTCTATTTCAGTAAGTTTTCATATTTAAATATAAGAATAAATATACTGTGGTTATTTGCTGCATGTGTTTTATTAGGCAGGCTTTTTTGCATCGTTATAGAAGAGTCCTAAGTTATAAAGTTAATTCAAGTTTCAAAAAAAAACTATTTTATATTTGTTTCTTAAAGGGATTTAGTATTTCACAGTTTAGTGGGCAACTAAAGAGCATTGAAATTGCATCCTTTGAATAAGGCTAGCTCTATTTCATTCTGTCAGATGCAAACTAGAGATTTCAGTGCAAAATACAAATATAAAGCAGACATTTGTTTAAGCAAACAAGCAATTTGTTCATGTGTATATCTGATCCTTATTTGAAAGAGGTGCAGTCCCCGCTCAGCCATTCACATTTGAAAACTGTAAACTGTCCCATTGTCTATTAAAATGACCCTTTTGGCAGCCCAGGACTTGGAACACCAGCTTCTTCTCTAAGTAGAAACAATGCTTGCATTAACTGCAGGGATGTGCTGACAGTGTAGTCGCCACGGGAGCCCCGACTAAGCCATGACATGGAAAAGATAATAGACAGATAAAGGTATTCTGTTACCTTTATCCCACTTTTCCTCTAGGAAGGTGCTTTACTGAACATTAGATGCCCGGGTAAGGTGGGCATGATTTCTCTGTTATAACCCAAATTACCCAACATTCATTTCAGAAGGAGTTTTATGAGAATGTTTTTGGTAAACACATTAGGCTTTAGAGGGTTTTAATTCAACCTGAAAATGAAGGGATAAACTAATTCCAATGTTTGCTTTTTCTTGCTATAACAAAACAATTCCAATGTTTGCTTTTTCTTGCTACAACAAAACCAAGTCCAGTTTTGTTTTTTGAAATCATTCTCAATAGTCTTTGGATCAGATACTATTTTTAGTTTGCCTATATTATAAAATGTTTTTTCAATCAAGTTAAAATATGTTGCCAGAATTGCATACCTTTGTTTAATCTCAGCCCGTAGGGGGAAAAAAATGACTACTGCAAAACCATACTTCTCCCCCCAGTTGCTCAACTGCAATTGACTAAATCCTACTCTTTAGTAAATTAGTCCTTGGGAAAAGAGGATTAAAACTGTCAATTTTCAAGAGACAGGACACCACATCGCTAATTAATTTACAGTTTTTAATTCATTGTGCTGCTCCACATGCTACGCAAGTGGCATAAAAACACTCTTGCCTTAGTTGCACAAGTGGGTAGAGTTGAAGCAGAAGCGTGAAGAAAGCATTTTATATAAAAAGTTTATGTACCACCGTACTGGGTTACCCGAACCTTACATTTTCTATCATTTATTTGTGTTCATTAGGAAAGGAAAGCTGTTTTGAGAGGATAATTCAGAGGTTTGGAAGGAAAGTGGTGTACGTTGTTATAGGAGACGGTGTGGAAGAAGAACAAGGAGCAAAAAAGGTGAGCCTTCCCAGACGGTGCTTCCTGCGCCGTTTACCTTTTCTCAGTTCTCAACGTTCTCAGAACTGGGCCACTTAAGTTCCAATTGTCTGAAACAGACAGTGTATGTGTGCAGAACCGTAAAGGGCAGAGTAGAATTCAATAAATATGAAGTGGTTGGTTTGAACAGCGTCGTGCACAAGTTCAAGGGCCACAGGGGGTTGATCTTCGTAGAATGTAGACTTTGGGAGCAGAGAGGGAAGCTTGGTGGGGTAGGCACCATCCACATGCCTTCCCCATGCCAGCATGCCCCTTCTGCACCCATGGCACACATTGCCAGGGCTTGCAGCCTTGTTACCTGAGCCTGGACACAGCCTGAGAACCTTGCAGACATCATTTCAGAAAGCCTCTACCACTTGGTCCAACTGGCTTGTAAGATGAGAATTGTCTGCTGCCCTAGAGGACATGACGCCTTCTTATTGTCAGGAGGTCAGCACCTGCCTCTTGCAGGGCACTCGAAAGGGAGAAGGGAGTAGACCTGACTGTAAGTCTCTTGACATCACAATTTGCCCATTGCACATCATTTTATTCTTTTGAATCCCTGCAGGTGGAATTGTCAGTTCTCTTAGCAAATCTTTCTCAGTATGTATCTTTGCATTTTTAAAAGGGGAGGGCCACGTTCCTTAGCCTGGCACTCAGGGTCTTTACAGTCTGCTTACATCTGCTTTCCTGGCTTTCCTCCCTCCTGCACCTCACACTGCAGTCACATTCTCCTGTTTGCCTTCCTTTGCTCCTGCCCAGTGCTTTTTCTTTGCTGTTGCCTCTCCTTGGAATGATCTTTTCTTCAATGCCCTTGTGTCAATTTTTTCAAAATTCAGTTCATGTAGCAACTTTTCTCATTCCTTGGATTCTTGAGCCAGACAGCCTAGGTCTGAATTATGGCTCTACCGCTTCCTTGTTCTTTGACTTTGAACAAGTTACTTAACCTTCCGTTTCTCTATCCTGGTCTGTAAGTGGGTATAGTAATAGTGCCTCACTCACTGGACTGTTATGAGCATTATATTTAGTTAAGATATTTAACTTCTGTAAGACAGAACATGATACATGTAAAGTGTGCAGCAAACAGTAGCCATTGATGTTTATTTTTGTATGTGCCTATTTCAGCAATAAAATGTGAGCTTCAGAGAAATAGGGATTTTGTTTTGCTTAGTTTGTTGTCTGAGACTCTGTCTTCAATTTGATCTTGGTGTTAGAACACCATGCTCTAACTGGCCAGCCCTCTTCAAATTTTTTTTTATAACTCCCTAAATCTTGGCAAAGTTGCACTGTATAAATATAGTTTCTTGAATGGAAGATCATTAAATATTTTATGAGATTAACCAATAGCATAATTTCTCCCTCCTTTCCCCACACACTTACTATAGAAATCCTTATATATTTCCATAAAGTGTACAATTCCAGCTTCTCTGGAATATTCCAATGTGTACCAGAAATGGCACATAAAGTTACCAGATCATAGGTGCAGCATTGAGCATTAAGTATAACATGGCCTTCTTATAGTTGAAAATGGCTTAATTCACTTTTAGTGCCTCTGAATTCCAATAAACTCATAGGTACTGACCCTAATTCTATGAGTAATAGGTGATATCACTGACACCCAAAGATACAGAACATGTCCAGTCACAAGCTGCCTGAATGGGGTAGGAGCTGGTGGAAACCCACACACACTTCAGGTCTACCAGCGCTTGATGCAAAGCAGCATTTGCCATCTAAGCACCACTTCTGACCTTCCCACTTCACCAGTGGCCAACCACTATTGCCACTGGGTACATCTGTTAGCCCTTTGGGCTGTGTTTGTAAAACAATATCTTTTCCGCACCAAATTAGAATCCCCAAAACTCTATCCTGGAGAGTTAGAGAATATATGGTGGGAATCCAGACTCAAGTCTTCCTGGGAAAGCCTCTGGAATTTCCAGGCCATTTTTACTCAAAACCTCCTAGTGACCCAGCGGGGCATGGAACAGATTTGTGCCGCTGAGCAGTGTGGAATTGAAGAGCAGCATTTCATGCCAATGTGGCCCTGGGCCAAGGTGTGAATCTGCCCTGCAGGCTAACCTTTCTCCCTCTGGTATTCACCAAACATTTAATTTTAGGAGAAAGTTGCCAAAATGTGGCTTTCTAGCTTATGGTAGGCAGAGGGATGCATATGAAAGTGATCACTTAAAATGTAAGGAACACAAGCAAAGTCCTTTGGGCCCTAGGAAGGTTTCTGTGGGTGGGTCCCTTCCTAAACCTTTCTGACAAGTATGTTTCTTAGAAGTTCAGCTTTGGTGAGCACAGCATGGAAAAAAGAAAGGAATTCTTGGTTTGATTTTAGAATTGAACATATTAATAGAACTAGAGTATTTGCTGACTTTGAAGAACAATTAAAATTGTTTCCACTGTTTATCTTTGGACATGTTATTCTTTTTATACAGGGCATACAAGCACACCAAAAAGAAATCAGGCAGCCACCTACAAAGAATGTTTTCTTTCAATTTTTTGACTTTGAATGAGTCCTCGTAGCTTTCCACTTTGATTTCGTGGATGACCATATGTGATAAGAGTCCGAAAACATATGTCGTGAACACACTCTTTGCACCTTAAGACTTGCCTCTATGTGTGTGTATAAAATATACAAATTTTTCAGAAGGTTCAGATTCCTAATAATCTTGCAAAAGATTCAAATGTCATCAATCTGTCACTCAGAGTGACAGGTCGAACATTCCTTTTTTATTTTCTAATTTTATTGAAGGAGACTATTTGTCTAGCCTTTTTAGGTTAACTAATATTTAAATAGCAGTACTTTGTGTATGAGTTGAGACAGGATTGAATAATTCACAATAGATAAATATCTTTAAAGTGGAGTTCTGTGTAGCAGTAGAGAATATTTGATTTAGAGAAAATATTTAATTTGGGGGGAAAACTCTACAATTCAACAATATCCCTTTTAAAAAATTAGGGCCGGCCCGGTGGCGCACTGGGAGCAGCGCTCCCGCCGAGGGTTCGGATCCCATGTGGAGACCGGTTCCCACTCACTGGCTGAGCATGGCATGGGCGCGACACAGAGGGTTGCGATCCCGTTACCGGTCAGTAAAAAAGACAAAAGGGAAAAAAAATTAAGTATAAAAATTCAAGCTAAAGAAATAAGAGATGGCTATCCATGCTATAGAAGGATTAGCAATCATAACAGTAAGTAATAAGAATTGGCACCAAGTATAAAGCCCTTATTATATCCCAGACCCTCTTTTAGGCATTCCTGTCCATTATCTCATTAAATCCCCACAACACTTTTATGAGAAAGGAAACTTACGCCCATTTTACAGATAAGGAAACTCAGCCATGGGAAGGATGAATAATCTGGCCAAGAACACACAATTAGAAAGCAGCCAAACTAGGATTTGAACCCAGCTATTTTCTCTGCTTGAGATTTAGCACAAAATTCCTTTAAACTAATGTTCTTTTGCTGGAGATAGTTATTTTTAGACCCAGATACAAAAAGCAGTAATTCCAACAGTTGCCTATTTCATTAATGGTCAGTTGAAATCTATTCTGTTATTCTTATTCTCTTTGCCAATGTAGCTTGAGGGCTTTCATCTGTAATAATCTAACACTATAATTTGTATCATAAAAAAAATCCCTTTCAAAAAGAAGTTAGAAATACCTGTTTTTTTAAAAAAACAACCTCATTCTAAAAGGATCTCTTGCGAGAGTTTTCTGTGAGTGCATCTTTGTTCCTAGAAAGACTGTGAGAAGCCACTACCTATGGAAGCTCCCTTTGACATGTCTTTTGTTGTCAAAATCTACCGGACTTTCTTTTTTACCATAAAATTCTCTGTTTCCCTAATACCTGTACAACAAGGCTTAAGTGAAAATAATTAGACATATGTATGATAAAAAACAAAATGAAACAAAATTTAAGTAATAGACTCCTGTAACTGACATCTAGTTTTCATTTCTAGAGTAAAAGTGGCCTTGCTTAACTAGCTTCATTTGCTTCTCAGGCAACTATTTAAAATAAATCTCTAGTGAATAATTAAGGGAGGGGAAATGGCAAGCATCCATTATTCTGCATAAAGGCAATGGCTTCATCAAAAGATGTTCGTTTTAAACATGCATTCCAAAACTTGCTGAAATCCAAAATGAAGCTGAGAACATGATTAATAATGCCTGATTTTGAGCTTGTTCAGGAGAAAAGTACAAACTGATTTTGAAAAAAAAAACACAGTTTTTTGCCTTTAGTTTTGAGTGGGCCATAGAGATTAAAAACACTGAGTATGGTGAATTTGATTACTGTAATGGCATTCATTCATTAATGCTTAATGATCACTTACTATACGCCAGGTCTTGAGTTGGATTTCATCTCTGTCCTTAAAGACCTCATCTGTCTAGAGGGCAAGCAGAGATACTACTAATAAAAAGCAGCGCTGTGTGATGAGTTTCATAATAAGTTCTAAGAATAACCTATCCCCGAAGACCTCATTTACAATTCGGGAAGTATTTGTACCTCCATGTGCAAACTTTCTAGAGATAATGTGTACATATGAAAGCACAGATACATTATTTTTTTACACAAATGGTAACTGTACACTTTTTCCATTTTACAAGCTATGCTAGCAGTTATTCCATATCAGTACATAGAGCACCACATCTCTAATCCTTTTAAGTGACTGCATCGGTATTCCATTATGTGGATGTGCTATTATTTAAACCCTGGGGGCTGAACATTTACGTGCCTTCCAGTATTTACTATTACAAATAGTTCTGCAGTAAACAGTGTTCATTTGGTGCATGCATGTGCAAGTATATCTGTGGGATAAATTCCTAGAGTGCAGTAGTACTTCAGTCAGAGGGTATGTGCTTTTAAATTTGATACATTTTATTAAAACATTTTAATAATACAGCAAAATTTAATTTACATGTGAGTATCTATGTACCTAGCTTTTGATATGATTGGTGTTACGTATAAGCAGGAGAAAATGCAGGATACAAGAGGAGCAGGAAGGATGTATCATTATTTTCCCATTAGGCAATATTTTGGTTCTAAAGACCCAGAAAGGTGTGCTCCTTTAGATTTTGGTACCCACTTCTCTCAGTGTATGCCTAATCTTGATAAACTAATCATACGCACTCTGTTACGATTTGTGGGTATCTCTGTTTTTAGTGCCAGGGCTCCAGTAACCTGAAAGAATATCTCCTTTCAGATGGACCATATCATACCCCTCTGAATATAAGCAAATGGATTCATCTGTCCCAAACCAGTTTGCCCACTCAAACTTGTTTTGGTTTTTCTCTACTTCCGACCCATTATCAGGTCACATGAATTTGTCTCCTTTCATTGTACCCACTCCATTTCCACAGTCGCTCTGTCTGGGTTCTCTGCCCACACAGCTCCAATCCATCCTTCCCTGGCTGCTGCCCTACATTGCCTATGATACCTCCTTCCAGCTATCTTTCTGCACTGAGGAAGGGTTAGCCTGCCTTCCCTTTACAAGATAACAATTCAAACTCCTTACATACTCCAAGTATTTCAAGGCTTCTGCTTGAAAAACCCCCTTCCATAACACCTCTATAACCAACACACCCATTCCAGCCCCATCACCTCTGGACTAGTTACTCCTCCTAACTTGGAGCCCCATCCCCATCCCATTTACCCCTCCACCTTTGCTCATTCTTCAAATTCAATGCAAGCCTAACTTACCCTCTCCAGCTCACATCGGAGCTCTCTTCTCTCTGAATTTTTTATTTCAGTTCTTAATCCCTCACTGCCTTGCACTGTAATGAAATCGTTTCATCAGATATGTCTTGCCTGCCAAGCATTTCTTGGCAGTGGGGGCATATGTCCTGAATGAATATTACATATCTGCTGCAGCTACAGTTCTATACAGGTAATAGACTTTATTTTAATAATAATGTAATAGACCTTATTAAACCTAGAAGCAACCCCAAGTCATTTCCCCTAAACCTTCATAAATAAAGATATAGGGGCTCCACGGAGACTGTGCCATAATTAAAGGTCACATAGCTAGTGTCGGAGTTGATAGCATAAACCAGGTCTCCTCATTCTAGCATGTGCTCTTTTTTTCCTCTTTTGCCCCATTTCTCTCTGATTTATGTAAGAAATATTTGTGCCAGTGGCTAAACATTGATGCAAGAAAAAACTGTTTCCTTTTACCCACTTGTCCTGGGAAGCTCTTAGAAATACATAAAATCTTTGCAGCAATATGTGCTTAGTTAAGGAAAATATCATTGTGCGGTATTACTTCTAATTATGTCCTAACAGGAGTTTGAATCACCTATCCCTTCTCTCATAGATTCAGTCTTCTTTTAATCATTCACTTATTAAATGTACATTTCTTAGAGAAGCCCATTTTTTTTCTGAGAATGAAACAGCTAACTGTAGCAGGCATCGTTACCCTTCACGTGATAAAACTGTGCCAAGGATGGAGTTGCTGTCCTTGGGTGGGAATGTGCCCAGAGTCTGCTTGTTCTCTTTCACATATAGCTAAGGTCTGCCAGTTCTCATTATAGAACCTTTGGCACTTTTGCTGAAATGAATGGCCCCATCACCATCACACTGCATATTTCATCATTCGAGATCATTTCAAGGTGCTGCTTGACTATGTGGTTCTTATTAATACTCTACACAGGAAGACTAAAGCCATTAGTACGTAAGTGCACTCTAGGCTGGCACCAACCCCTGCATCTGTAAAGATGAGACACATAGCCATTGGACCAGTCCTTTGTTTACTATGGAATTAAATGCCCAGTTTACACCTTAACCATGTACCAAAGAATTAGCTGGACTTTCTCAACTTCTCTGCCCCTCGTTGCATTCTTCAGTATATGCTTCCGGGTACACCAATGGCTTCTAAATTTGTATTGTTAATGGTTGTATATGTAGGGAACTTGCCTGTGGGAAACATGTCTAACTTCAGATTATCAGCATACAAAAGAATTTGACTGAACCTACTCTGGAAAAAAAAATTCATCTCTCAAGTATTTTTAGATGTATTTATGAAAATAACCATCCAGAAACTTCTAGGACAACTCTCTGAAGACCCTTCAGCATCCTTTGTTACATTCTGAAGTAACAGTACTTAAGATCAATAGAAATACTGTAATAGCCCCCCTTTATTCACTTGTTGATGGGAAACAGCTTTGGGGAAGGGCAATGAATTTCTGGCAAATCTAGTAAAGACAATAAGAAAAACAAAAGCTAATTAGAAAAGGATATAAAAATAGGTATACCAAGTAGATGGTTAAATATAAAAGAGCGCTGTGTACAGTTACATACTTGAAACCTTAAAAATAATAATGAATGGTTTTCTTTAACATTACATGTCTAAAATAGATTTGAGATTAAGTAGTAAGATGACCAGGATGCTGAATAGTACGTACTGTATATACACATAATTTTAGATATGTTTGAGTGTGTGTGTGTGTATATATATATATATATATATATGTATGTATGTGTGTGTGTATATATATATATACACAAAAAAAAAGAGAGATGTATATGGTGGTTATCTTTGTGTAATAGGATAAAAAGTGATTTATACTTCTTTACACAGTTCTATATCTTCCAACATGCATGAATTTCTGTTCTAATAAGGAAAAAATAAAAGGAGGAAAGATTTCTCTATTGTAACTTACTGAAATGAATCATAGTCACTGAAATTTTCCAGTGTCTCTTACCAAGCAGAGCATGGATGGGATGGAATGTGTGTGTTCACCTGCGTTGGTGCTGAATAAAAAGGCCACAATGAACAGCTAGGAAGCATTACAAGTAGGCTTCAGATTCAGCTCAGACTTGGTATGAATCTCGGCTTCACTCCCTACCAGCTATTATTTAAACCTATCTGCTCCTTCTCTAAGACACAGTTTTTTCATCAAAAAAAAAAAAAAAAACAGTGGTAATTGTACCTATCTGTCTCTGAGATGCTTAGCACAGTGCCTGACAAAATACCCAATAGGTCATAATTATCATTATTATTACTAAACTCCTTCAAAAGGGCTTACCAGGCCCTGTACTACCTGGCTCCTGTAGCCAGTCATGTTGCAACCATGTCTTTCTCTCACACCCAGCATGCTAACAGTGAATTTCTCCTTTATCTTCTGTCTCCTAGTCCACACAGCCCTCAGAGTGCTCTTATGAATGCTCCTCCTTTCATACCTAGCTCAACTATCACCTTCCCGCCCACCCCCTGATATTTCTCCAGTTCCTTAGGCAAAGGCAACTGCCTTCCTGCTACTCCTCTCAGAACACATAGGTGAACGCTCATGATGCCTGTACATTTCTGCTACTCACCCATAGACTGTGAAAGGGTGGACCAGAGCCACATGCACCTTAGGATCATCTACATCTAGTCCAGTGTTCCTGCAAACTCAGAAAAAAATAATTCCTTAATGACTGAATGCACAGTGGTGCATCTTACAATCTAAAGTTGCCAAGTGGGTTATCCTGCTAAAAATCTAGACATTTTAAGTACTCACTTCTGGACTGTTCTGTTATTGAAGAATAACAAAGATATTAGGTACCAAAATAGTATTGAGCCCAGAAAGGTCTACCTTTGATATTAGAATATGATATATATTTTTAGCACATAATTTGAGGCAGAGTCATTTAATAAATAATAGTTTGCACCCTGGTATATAACAGCTATGTGAGCTATATCAAAAAAGGTAGTACCTTCTACTGTTACCTACAGGTTAAAAAAAATGGCAAAACTGTTACTTCTGCTGTTTGCTTTCATGTCAAATTCTCCTATTAGTCTGAAATTTTCTCAAATTCCTGAGAACTATAATTGCCTATTATATTCCAGCCTCCACAAAATTTTTTGTGTCATAAACCCATTATTCTATGGGCTCAACATATCTTTGTCCTCTGAAATGTGATGATTACCTTTCTCTTATCACCACATTTTCACCCTTCATAGATGAGGTAACCTTTTTTTTTTTTTCTGTTTTTCTTGCCTCTGATTTATTCAGGTATTTCACAAATATTCCCATCATTTAAACTAGATTTTTAGATTGACAGATTAAGTAACAACTACAAAAAAACTCCTTAGATGTCATTTAAAATTTTTCCTATATGGTAAAGCCATTTTAAGGTAAATTTGAAGAACAAATGAAAAAATATTCACTTCATATGAGTTAGATTGTTTGAAAAAATGTAAAATACTACCAACTAAGCAAAACTGCTTAAACTCTTAAAATATAAGCTTTTTAAACTTTCAGCATTAAAAATCCACTGGATATATATTTTGAAAGGCAGCTGTTTTCAGCAGTCTCTCTTATTTAAGGTTTGGAATTCAAGCCACGGTGTATATATATCTAGTTAAGAAATGTCCATCACCTTCTTAAAAGAAATGGACTCCAGATTACATTTTAAAACTTAGTCCAATATTCTTAGGGGAGGATTGAGTTTGAATTTTTGTTTCAAACAGATGTGATTTTAAGATGTTAGCTGGCAGCTTTCAGAGTACTGAAAAAGGGTAGGCACATTGTAGTGGATTTCAGAAAGAGCTGGAAAGACTGGTGCTGGGTGCGTCCCCTGTCCTCACTGTGTGTCTGCCCTTCTGCAGCACGCGATGCCCTTCTGGAGGATCTCCAGTCACTCGGACCTCATGGCGCTACATCATGCCTTGGAACTGGAGTACCTGTAACAGCCGCATGGCACTTTGAAACTGCACAACTGCTGTGTAACCAGGGACCAAGCCAACAGGCCTGAGTCCCATGTCAGCGCTGGACTCCAGAACTTAGCAACTTCGACATACTGACGCACAGCTGCTGCCAGTCTTGACCTCTGCCCTTGTGGTAAATGGAGGACCACGTCTATTCAGAACAGCTGTTGACTCTAGTACTGTGAATCCAATGAAAATAAGCCATGAGAATGTTCTAGCACAGTGTAATGTGTCTTTGCCACATTAACTACACGGTTCAAACCTGTGAAGAAAGGACCTGCAAACGCTTCAATTTTTAGCATTTTCAAAGTGACATTAAACAGCTTCTCCAGTACAGCAAACTCGATTGCACAACAGAGACTGAAATGTGTTTCCTAAATTTTCTTGTAAAGAAGGTTTACTTTTTGGTGTCTCATACCCAGGGTAATCTGTACATCTCTACTTATTTATAAACAGACTTTTTTAAAAAAACAGCTTTATTGAGGTATAATTCACATACTGTACAGTTCACCTGAACAGACTTTTTGACATCAAATAATTGAACAGACAGACAATAGCATAAGAGATAAGTGATTAAAGGCCTTTGCCTCATAACACGGCATGTACTTTGAATTTTAGCACATTGCAAAGTAGTTTAAAGTATGTCTAATTTAAACGTATAATATGTACATCACTGAGACAATCATGTACAGAAAGAATTTTTGGTGTAAATTTGTAATAATGGATGATTCTTTTACATATCGTTTAGGGAAGTGGTATTGATAGTGAAGCAGGAGGCAGCAGGTGCACAAGCCCGGGTGCGGTGCCTTATCTAAGTATTGGGTATAAATATGTAGATATGGATTTTTTTTTTTAGATACTGTTGTCAAGACCAAAAGCATGGATGTCGATAAGGATTTTGTTTTCCCATCAGTTCTGCTATCTAAATTTTTAAATGCTATTAGGAGGGCCTTGATAAAGTAACACAGCAGATTCTTAAATAATTTGAAAAAATAAGTCCTCTTACCACCTCACTTTTTCATTTCAACACTAATGTATTATATGTAACTACTTGGAAAAAATGATTATTCAAATGCTTCTTCCCACAGAAGGAATATAGATGATAGATATATTTTATTAATAAAATGGTTCACGAATTGGAAACTAGCAAAGTTTTCATGTGCTCAGAATTATTATCGTGTCTACATTGTCTTTAGATAAAGGAGGACATGATCACATATCTGGACATCAGAAAACTTTGCATTACTCCCTATGTTCATACTTTCTCTGTGTTCTTCCCCACCCAGAGGAAAGTTCATTGCCAGCGGTGGAGGTGGCCTGGTCATCACCAGGGGAAACAATGTTACTGTCCACCTCTATTATATATTACATAATCTGGGAAATACCATAAGAAAGTTTCTCCAAAAGTGATCAGTTTATCTGGGCACTAGTTTCTCTCAGCTAAAGCTTTCCACTGTCATGAAATTACTCTTTGGATGAATTTTCTTTTATATTGGAGAAAAACACCAGCTTTGACCCAGAGTAGCTAAAGAGCTACTCCAACCTTTTCTGAAGTTTCACGTTGCTGCTAGAATTAGTTATTTGTGAATTCTCCAAATTATTAAAATCAACAATTGAATTATTTTTTTTCCTTTCTTTCTTGGCAAACAGAAGTGGATAATTTCTTGACCTTTCATTGTATGTTTTTGTACTCTGCAAAGACAAAGTTTATCTTGGCCTTACTGTATAAAGGTGTGTTGTGTCCACAGTTGTGTACAGAATTTCTCTTCATTAATTGTGTTTAAATTAATAAAATTGATTTGTGAAGTACTGTAAGCTTCTTGAACGTCAGAATCTTCTTTTTCTCTTGGCTATATGAAATAGCAGGGTCTTAGTTGCATCAGAACACTCAAAGTCCAACACAAGGAAGTTGTATGAAGCAGTTGCCCTGATGGCTTTAGCAGTCCTTTAGGAGACTACACTAGAAGGGTAATAGCTGTTTCTTTGATCACTGTAAGAACTGATGAATGGAAAAGCTCTTTTTACTTCCCCCAAAACTATATAAACTGGACCCTCACTCGAATTTACCTACTGTGGAGCAGAATTCAGCATAAAGTATCTTGGATTGCAGAGCATAGATTTAGCCACTTAAATACCCAAGGGACAGTAATACAAAATAGTTTCATCAATAAAGAATGCCCACAACATATACCTCTATGATTTGGCCAGATTAGTGACTTACAGAGAGCTATAAAACAGCACAACTGGCTTTCTCCTGAGAATTTAATCTCAGAAACACAACATTTATACATAAAAACATGTGAAAATCAAACATGCAGTTGTCTAAGCCATTTATCAGGCTCATGATGTGTATTTTTTTTTTTTTTACATGCACTCACCATCCCAAGTGGCTTGAATAATGAACTGTTTGAGCATGCTCAGACACTCCAAGAACAAAAAGTTTGGGGATAATCTTTAAAGATAGGCAGAGGTGGGGAGTGAAGGGATTTTTAGATCTCAGGTGAAAGTGTAGGGCATACCCTCAGAAGATGAATTTTCTAAAACGCCACTTCCAACATGACACTGCTAGTTAAAGCTTTTAAATGACTCCTGTTTGAAGATAGATTAGAGCTCAGATTTCTTCTCCTGGCATTCTAGAGCCTCCAAATATAGTCTCTACTCTCTCCCCAGCATTCTCTCATGCCTGTAATGAACGAGACTTCAGCACACTAGGCTAGTCCACTAGGCTCTTTAAGGAACCAAATAGCCCTTGAGCATCTCTGCCTCACCTTAGCTCAGAGCATGCCCATCACCATCAATGTCCTACTTCCTCAGCCCTCAGTCCACCCAAATCATGTCCAGCTCCAGTCTCTCCTCGCCAGAGCCTTTTTTCCATCATGGCATGCAGTGTTAGATGCTTCTCTTGAACTTCTCGACCTGTCATGTCTTCACTGGCAGTTCACATTTCATTTGATAAGGACTCACTGTCCCTCATCATGTGACACTGTCCTAGGTGCTGGGGGTAGGATGTCTCTGTCCCCAGGACTGAGTTTACATTGGAGTTGGTGGAAACAGACAATATTGAATGAATGAATAAGATACATTCAGGTCAGAAAAGTTCTTTATGGAAAATAAAACAGAGAACATGGGTAAGTGACAGGCATAACATTCCTTGGACAGGATGGACAAAGTCAAGATGTTTCAGCTGATACCTGACTGCAAAAACCTTTTCAGTATGAAAAGATCAGGGGCAGGGCCTGCAGGCAAAGGCCCTCAGAGGAGAATACTCCTATTTTTTGTATTCCAGACGAAAACCACATCCATGGGTCCAAGCAGAAAGAAGTAAGAAATGATGTTGTAAAAAGACCAGGAAGAACTTGAGATCGTGATAAGGGGTTTGGATACTATTTTAAGTGAAATGGAAGACACTGAGATTTTATGCAGGGTGTGACCTGATGCAATTTAATTTTTGAAGTGATCACTCTGGTTGTTGGGTAGAGAATGGGCTATAGAGGAGCGAGAGAAGGAGACCAGGTACTAGGCTACAAGAGCAGTCTAGACAAGCAATAGTCAGATCCAGACTAGGATGATGGAAATGGAAACCTGGGTTTGTTTTTAGTGATAGCTAAATACTTGCTCTAGGTTGGATGGGGGTGATGGTGAGACACAAGAGGAAACCAGACACATCCAAGGTAAGAGGTCTCAACACCACTGGGAGATAGTACAGCCTGGTGGTTAGGAGCCTGGCTTCTGCAGCCAGATGCCTGGAATCCCAGCTTCCCCATCAGAGCAGGCCAAGTTATTTAGCTTCTGTGTGCCTTCGTCTCCCATTTGTAAAACGGAAATAACAATAACATCTACTTCTGAGGATTACTGAGGCCAAAATAAGTTAATATACTTAAAGTGCTTGGGAAACTGCCTGGCAGATTTTCTAATGTTGCCTATTATTACACTGGCTATGTTTTTACATACATTTTTTCTCCCCAACCAAAGAACCAGTTCCTTGAATGCACAGACCCTACAGAAGTACACTTCATTGTTCTGGCCTGGTCTAGAAAACAAGCTCAAAAAGTCTGGTCCCCGACCATGAGTACTGTGACAGCGGCCATTAAAGAAGTCATTCCAATTCTAGAAAGGACTCAACAGCAGCACTGATGGAGGCGAGGCTGGGCCAGCCTGGGCAGGTGGGAAATGCCTCCCTGGAGAAGAGATGTCTCAGCTGAGACCTGAAAGCTGGGAGGAGTTGACCCAGGCAGAGTGGGGAGAAGAGACAGAAGAGAAAGGAAGGAAAGCCACGGGGCTGTGGCACTGGGGCTCGGGGTGAGGGGTGGAGTGGGTGGCAGCGGGGGGCAAGGGCGTTCATTGTCCTTCATCTCAGAGTAAAATTACAGCCTTAGTGTTTTTCTCATACATGAACATGACTGCCCCCTGCATCCCCCTCATGGGAAAGAGAAAAGGAAGAGGATCGGAATATAAATTGCATTTAGGCTCCTGCACTAGCACACACAGCCTTAGCTATGGGTGATGCTACTAAACTAGACTTAAAATGTTAGGTCTTAGTTAAGCCCCTCTTATTTTTGAGATTAGAAAATGGGTTAAATCCTTTGCCTGAGGGGTCACTGCCAAATAAGGCAAAGTCATCACCCCATCCCACCCTCTTGGAAACAGCACAGAAACATGAAGAGTAGGCATTCTCAGACCAGTGAAAGTTGGCTTTGCCTCCCTGATCTATTACTAAATAACAGGGTGAGCTTAGATGCCCCTTCTGGCTTTCAAGGCATATCTAGTGTCTTGTCTGCAGTGAGTACAATTTTCCAATGATGTTGGAATGCCTTTTGTTTTTTTAACATTAGTGCCTCAAACCTATGTCATCCTTCCAGAGTTTGGTTTAAAATTTATCTTCCAATGAGCATTTACAGATATGAAAGTAAACGCACACACATTTCATAATAACTTTTAAAATTTGCTTTCTGAAACATTTGCATGTGACATTGATGTTTCCCAATTCAAATGCATATAAAGGAGGCCATTTGCTTAACAGAATGGAGAGGCGATGGACACAGTGTGTTCATTTAAGACTTGTAAGAAGTTTCCTTCCGTACACCGGAGCTTCACTCACACTCTGCACGGTTACAAAGGCTTCAGCTGGAATGGGCCTGTCTATCCAGTTCAGAATAGTTTTTTAACAATCCAAAAGGATCAAGTTAGTAAAAGTCCTTTCTTTCAGAGTCTCTTTGAGCGTTTCCATTTCTCTCCATTCTGTGCGATTATACAAACTGACAGGATGACTTGTGGCAGAAGAAATGAAAGGGTTTGTAATTTAGGAAACCTCTGGCCCCACTGACTGAAAGCAGGTTGTTTGTAAAAAGGAAATCCTGACCTCAGCTAACTGGCAAACTCTGTCAGAAGCAATAGAAAGAAGTGAAGGAGAAAGAACAGTGCTGGGGATTTTTATTGGCAACAGAAGAAAAATGGATGCTCTGCCAGAGGAAAACCCTTGGAGAACTCACCAGTGGGGGACCAAGACCTGCCTCCAGCCTGACTGTGTGACTGCACGGGGGCATGGTGGTTCTGTTCTGGTCTTGTGGGCTGCTTGGGACAATAGCTAGACTGCCAACCCTAAACATGGATTCCTGCAGTTAGCCGATGTTGGAGTCCCTCTGCCACAGGCACGCCACGCCTGCCCCATGATCTACCTTGGCTTGACATAAAGCTCCAATGTCAACAGACAGTGGGGGTGTACCAGGTGTGACAGAGACAAGCTACCTAACATGCTCCACGTTGGTGCTATCCACCAGCTCATCCCACTTTCTCTGTCCGCCACCTGGTGTCCGTTGGGCAGCGCTCAGCAGTGACCTATGGACAACTCCATAAAAGAAAGAAGGCTCCTGCAAGTTCGGTCTCCTTATGCCAGTGATTTTCAATTGACTACCCATTGAAATCAGTGGAGTGCTTTGGGGAAAAAAAAAAAAATGCCCCTGCTACGGCCCCACACCAGAGATTCTGATTTGATGTGTCTGGGTGGGGCTGCTTGAGCAGCAGACATTGCTCTGCACTAACCAGACATATGAGAGAGACCTCCCAGCAGGGCTGGCCACTGTGTGAAGTGTGCCTTCTAGCTCATGGCCTTTCCTTTCTAACTCATTCTGACTCCCAGCTGGCCACGCCCAAGCACCTGAAATCCTTATGACCTCAACTCAACTCCATTCAACAAACATCTGGGAGAGTTCCTACAGTGAGTTCTGCCCAGTCTCAGGGGTGGACAAAAGGGACTGGCCATCAGACATATGTGATAAAAGGCAGCCTGTGATGAGGGCCATGTTAGATTTCAAGGATACTCACAATAGAAGGGGCGAAGGTTGCAAAGAATTTTAATTTATGATCGAAGCCTAGAAGATGTAGCAATGAGGGTTGCCCGGGGAAAGAGGGGCAGTCTCATTCGGGAGGTGACATTTTCATGTCTTAAATGAAATGAAAGGATAAACTGCTGATAGATTCCTAAACCTAGTCCTCCCTCAAATTTCCCCAGTTAATGACCCACTTGTTCAAGCCACAAGTCCAGTCCCCAGAAGGCATTCTTCATTTCTCTTTCTCTCTCAAACCACACTTTCAGTCCTTTACTAAGATTTGCCAATTTTCCCACATGACACATCTACAATCCATTCATTGTTGCTGTCCACGTCACCGTATCCTCCACAGAGCACCTGGAAGAGCTTTCAGCTGGTCTCCCAGCCCTTACTCTCCCCGCTCTGACCGATTCTGCGACACTGCAGCCTGAGGGATCTCTTTAGAACATAAATCCTATCCTAGCACTGCCATTACTACTGCTGGTAGAATAGATCTCATGTTCCTTGCACATGCTACACCACCTCACCACCAGCCAGCTCTCCCCTGCAGCCGGCCCCTCACTGTCTAAGCTGTTGCTACGCTAGGCTCCTTCCTGGTTCTTGAAAGTCCCAAGTGCATCTCACTTCAATGACTGCACATCTGCTGTCTGTGAAGAGGACTCCTCTGTTCAGGTCTCAGCTGAAATACCGCACCCTTCACCAGCCTTTCTGACAGGTGCATCTATAAGAGACAGCTTCTGTCCCACAAAACCTTGCTCTCTTCATTCACAGAGCCCCCATTTGTTTCCTTTGTCGCTCTTCCCACAGTTTGCCATTTTTAGTCTGATTGGTTACCCTTCTATTGTCCACCTTTCTACATAGGCTGGAAACTCCAGAAAGATGAAGGACTTGCTGCCACTGTATTCCCAGCACCGAGTGCAGTGCTCACCATGTTAATGCTTTTTATGTGTATGTTTATAATAACAAAATTAAAATATTTGTTGACCAGTTAGATGAATAAACATTGGATGAATGAGCAAAGGCACTGGAGACTAAAAGTGCAATGTACACTGGAGAAATTCCAAGGAGCTCAGTGAAGCAAAGCCTGCATGTGGGGTGAGTGGGTAGAGAAGGGAGGGAGAGAGAACCAGGAAAATTGAGCGGGTCCAGATTACCAGTGGTCCAGACTCAGAGACTCAGGAGTTTGGACTTTACCTGTCATGATGAAGAAACCAAAGAATTTTTTCCTGGGGGTTGACAGAATCAGATGTACATTCATTTGATTAGTAAGGGAGAAATGTATAGAAACACAAGGCTGAGAGACATGTGGGACGGGGTTGCAATAATCCAAGCAAGACGCACAGAGGGTCTATCCAAGGGTAGCCCTGGGATGGAGACATGGACCTGACACAGCTGGTGTCCTGCAGGCAAAGCCAGGCATACGGGTAGGGGGGGGGCTTCCGAGCTGCTCTGGCTCTCCCTTCCTGTCCAGCACTGGAAAGGATCGGGCTGGATCCAGCCATGTATGAGAGGTCATTAAAAAGTTCATGGAAAGATTTGTATTATCTTTTAATTCTATTTTTCCATGAACTTTTTGAAGCACCCGTCTACAAAGTTCTGTATAATTAAATCAGAGGGTTACAGATGAGGGGAGGGTATTGGTTCATTGTAAATATCCAGAACTGGAAGGCTTTGCTGTCTGGAAATAATTTTATGTATCACTGCACGTGTGTGTGTGTGTGTGTGTGGTGTGTTTGTGTGTGTGTGTGTATGGCAGTGAACTGTTTAGAGGGGCAAGGATAGCAATCTGGTTTTCCCGATGGCTCCAGAAAGTGCACTGATTGAGCTGACTGATCCTTTATGTAGTTTTTTTAACATATATTTTGCACATAATTGAGAAAATGTCACTTTTCTATTTCAAATGGGGAACTGGGGCTGGCTGAAGGAGATTATAAAGAAGCTAAACCCTCCCTAAGAAGGTGCTTGTCACCCACCCTCCAGTCACTGCCAAAAGCACAGCCTAGAGCTGGTCTCAGGCTCAGGCCTAACTTCAGCGACCCCAGGGCAGGGCCTTTGCACAGATTCGCTCACCTGCGCACCTCCCAAGAGCAGGGGTGCTGTAAGCCTCCCAATGAACCGAGCATCCGGGGGCTGCTTGAAGGTTCTTAGTACAAGACCCTTTTGTCTCTCACTTCCTTGTTTACAAGCACAGAGCAAGCAGCAAAGTGTTTAAGAAGTGGAGAAAAGGAAGAGAAGAAAAACCAAAGAGTGTGGGCGAGGAAAGGAGGAACATTAGCTGTGTCAACTTGGACATTAAGAAGGACCAAGCCATTAAAGAGAATACCCCTACCCTTGCTTTAGTCCCGATGTGTGCAAGGCCTGGACAGAGATCAAAGTCCCGTGAGCACTGGCAGACGGTGGCGTGCATCTGAGAAGAGACGCCCTACCACCTCCCTGGCCCTTCCAAAAGGGCTTCCTTCACCACCTCGCCTCCCCATGTCCCTGTGTGTAGGAACCTCTCACTGAGAAATCACCACAGGCTCCAGCACCTCGCCTGCCTGTGTAGTGGTTCAAAAACACCAAAGGCTTTTCAGATTTCCATTTTTCCCAAAGTAGTTAAAATGCAAGTAGGAGGGGGAGGAGTCCAGGGAGGGGCACACGCCCTTACTGGAACACCCTTGTTTTGAAAAACTTCTGCCCTCTGGGTTGAAAGCATTTCTTGGCACGGTGGAATCAAGGGGTGCCACAATAGCTCCAGAAATGCTTCCAGCCCCTGATCTTAATATTTATTTGCAAAGCCTGACAGGAAATCAAATCAGTGCTACGTGTTCCATGAAAAACAAAGGAAAATACAGGAATCAGAAAAAACAACAGACTGCCCTAAACAGCCTTACATCAATAGACTTTAAAGACAGTTAAATGCTAGGAAAATAATTCCCTTTGGCATGTAATCTTTGTGTGTGTGTGTGTGTGTGTGTGACTGGTAAGGGGATCGCAACCCTTGGCTTGGTGTCACCCGCACTGCACACAGCCAGTGAGCACACTGGCCATCCCTATATAGGATCCGAACCCGCGGCCTTGGCACCCCCAGCGCAGCTGCGCTCCCAGCGTCGCACTCTCCCGAGTGAGCCACGGGGTCAGCACGGCATTTAATCTTTTGACATGTAATTTTTCGACATGTGCTGAAGACCCACTATGTGCTCAGCCCTGTGCTAGGTGCTGCTGGAGTGGGTTCCCTGAGAAGCTTGTGCTTCCAAGATGGGAGGTGGGTGCTGCTGGGATGCAGGTGGAAAGTGAGTGATGTGGATGTCACCAGTAAAGAGCAGGGTCAGCTGAAAACTTCAGGTTCAGAAGGACAGAGGAGATTATTTGGGAAGACTCCTAGGGCGACAGAATATTTCATCTGTATTATGAACAGGTGGGAATTTCACAGATGAAAAAGAGAAAGAAGAGCACAGCTGGAGGGAAGAAGGAATAATATCTAAAACAGTTTCAGAAATTGAGCCTTAAAATGGCTCTAGAAATTAAGCATGGCATTAAATGACCAGAGAGTCATTTATAACCATTTATGCAGTACTTCCAGTGTCTATTGGGAGAAACTCGTAGCATAGCAGGAGAGATGTACATGCGCATAAATGCTCAGGAATAAATTCATCTGGAGTTGCAAACTCAAATGCCAACAATAGTGAGGCAGCTGATGAATGAGCAAATGAGTAAATAGTAGGACCATCAGTGAGTCAGAGTCAAACCATGTGAAACCCAAGATAATTCTAGTGGACAAAGGGTTGTTGCCTGTGACAACATACACAACACTGGATACAAGAACCCAGTGGGATAGTTTCTTAGTGGTTTCTGATAGGAATGATGGAGAAGGATTGGCTGGTGTGTTGTGTATTCATTTGGAGGCAAGTTGAGAATAAAATTCTTTTTTTTAATTTTCATATTTCTATGCTCATTTCTGCTTATAATAAGCAGGCATGACTTAAATTACATAAACTTTTTGTTTTACCATTTTATTAATTTTTAAGTGTATGATTCAGTGACACCAAGTACCCTGTAGTTGTTTATTTTTTTTTAATTCCATCTTTTGATAGTGACAGGAGTTCAGAAAGTATTTCTATAAGAAAAATGTAAAAACAACTACTGTTAATCAGCAACATACATTCATTCTGAGAGCTAGGGAGGCAATAGAGAGTGGTGGGGACTGTGTCCAACAGAAAAAAGCATGGCCCATATAAAGAGGACAGCTGCGGGTCAACTCCAACCAGTTGTTTACATGTAGGAGTGCTGGCTCAGGGTGTCAGGGTTTTCAGTTTTCAAGAGAAGCCAGATATCCTGATATTTGGGGGGATTCAGTTGTAGGAATATTAAACTTTGTAAATTATGGATAAAAATAAAAAATTGTAAATCAATTAAAACATGATGATAGGCACATGGAGCTCACAGTTTAAAATATCCAGATAATGAGAAATATTTCTGTTTGTCATGTCTGGGAAGATTTCATGGAGGAACTGATTTTTAAGCTGGGCTTTTGAGGAGGTTATTGGCAGAACTTAGGGCCTCAAGTAGGAGGCTGAGCAGCAAAATGGTTCAAATGACAGCATCATTCATGCTTTTGAAAGGGATCTAATTCGGTGGTCCCAAGCTTGGCTATACATCAAAATGAACTTGTGAATTTTTCCTCACATTTATTGTTTTACATATTCATTTTTAAATATTCATGTACATGCTATGACATGAATAAACCTTGAAACATGATAACTTAAATAAGTTGGACACAAAAGGACAAATGTATGATTCTTCTTATGTGAGATATCTAGGATAGGCAAATTCATAGAGACAAAAATTAAAATAGAGGTTACCAGTGGCTTGGTGTGGGGAGGAAAAGGAACTTATTGTCTAATGAGTACAAAGTGTCTGCTTGGAATGATGAAAAAGTTTGAGAGATGGATATAGTGAAGGTTGCACAACATTTTGGAAGTGCTTAATGCCACTGAATTGTACACTTAAAAATCATTAAAATGGTTTTTAAAAAGTTTATATAACATACCACATAGAAATATGTAAATTTTAAAAAGGAATTTTGTTCTCAACCTGCCTCCAAATGAATACACAACACACCAGCCAATCCTTCCCCATCATTCCTATCAGACACCACTAAGAATCTATCCCACTGGGTTCTTGCACCCAATGTTGCACATGTTGTCACAGGCAACAACCCTTTGTCCACTAGAATTATCTTGGGTTTCACATGGTTTGACTCTGACTCACTGATTGTCCTACTGCTCACTTATAGAGTTTGGATACAGGATTTATAGAATTTGGATATAGGAGGGATGACGGGAAGCAGGGAAGCTTTAGATTCCCCAGAGGATACAGTCGGGTTACTGTCTGTATGTACTACATGAGCACATCTGTGTGTAATATGCATGTGCAAGTGTATGTGTTAACCATATTGGCTTACATTATTCTTTAATTTATTGCATCTTGATTTTTTTAAACTTTAGTTACCACAGATATCTTTCTATTCAGTACTTACAGATTATTTCTTCACTTTCAACAGGTACCTATTATACTATATGTAAATAGCATAATTTATTCAATACATCTTCCACTGACAGAAATTGAGGTAGTTTGCTATATTTTTGTGTTATAAACTATGATATAATAAATATTCTTTTATGTATGTATTTATAAATGTGCACAAATAATTCATGAACATTAAATGCCTAGAAATATAATTGCAATGTCAACAGATATGATTATTTAAAGGCCAGTAGAATTTGCAAAATTGTCCTGTAAAAAGATTGCACCAATTTTTACTTCTACTAAAAGTGTTGTGGAATCTGGAAGGCTTTTTAGACTCCCAGAGCCCTACTTCCAGAGGATTCTCACTCAGTAAGTCTGAGGGAGAGGCTGGAGATCAGCATTATTTTAAAACTCTACAGATAGCTCTAATACTTGCCAGCTTTGGACCCACTGATCAAAACATAGCTCAATTGTGTATTATCTAATTGCAACTAAAATCTGAAAACTACAGAACATTACTGACAGAAATCAAAGAAGTCCTAAATAAATGGAAAGACATACCATGTTCATGAATTAGAAGACTTGATATTGGAAGGATGCCAACCCTCCTCAAATTTAGCTGTGGAGTATGTATTTATCTGTGGAAATGTAATACCATAGTCCAAGAAGAGAGAGAGAGAAAGAGAATACAAACTGATTCCTTAAACAAACCAAGCTTGAAGATGTTAAAACTGATCACAAAGCTACAGCAATAAAGATAGTGTGATATTGGCACTAGAATAGACAAAAAGACCACTAGAAAAGAATAGAGTGGAAGCTACACATATCCTGTCACAAACTGAGGACTAGGATAACAGCACAGTAGAGAAAGCATGGCCTCTTCAATAAATGATGCTGGCTCAACTGGATGTCCATGTGGGAAAAAATGAATTTTGATTCCTACCTCTCACCATATGCAAAAATGAAATCCTGATAGATTGTAAGTCCAAATGTAAAATAATAGAAATATTAGAAAAATACATATTAAAATATCTTTATAACCTTCAGATAGGCAGAGACTTCTTAAGAGGACACAAAAAACATTAACCATTTTAAAAATGATAAATTGGACTATATTAAAATTAGTATGTTCTGCTCATCAAAGAAAGTGAAAGAGCAAAGCTGAAGTGGGAAAAGATATTTGCAAAACACATCTGACAAAGTATTCATAAACAGGATATATAAACAACACATACAAAACAATACAAAAAAGACAAGAAAAACCCAAGCCAAAGATTTAGACTCTTCATGTAATAGGATATCTAACTGGCCTATAAACATGACTCAATTTCATTGGTCGAAGAAATGCAAATTAAAACAATAATGTAATACCTTCACATACCACCAGAATGGCTGAAATGAAAGAGAGGCAATAAAAATACATTGCACTAGTAGAAAAGCAAATTGGTACAGCCTCTTTATAGAACTGTGTGGCAACATCTACTAAATTGGCTGATGCTACACTCCTTTATATTACTGAGGAACGTATTCTTTATGCCATATATTTAGTACTGTTATCTAATATCTTGAAAAACAGTGGTTCATTTTTTACATTTGTATTTCTTAACCCCCTACCCAACATTTTAAACTTCTTAGACTAGGAATAATGTTTCATTTGCTAACCACCAGAGTACCCAGTAAATACACAGAAGTATCTGTTGAAGGTACAGCTGATTTATACTGAAGATCGACAAGTTTATATGTTACCAAAAAAATCCTCTCTCTGATTGTTTCATTTTCATGTATGTTCTACATATTAAAGTATGCCCATATCTTAGATTTCAGTTAAATAATCTGCTATAATTCCATTTCTGGGAATTTATCCAGAGGAATATCATTTCATTTATTTATTCACCGGAAACTGTGCTAGCCACTGAGGGTACAATGGGGAGCAAATGTCCTCATGGCACTTAGACCTGCTGGGATGATCAAGACCACAGCATAAAAATGGAGGTTTGATGACACATGTAGAGGTACTATGAATAATAACTAATGTGCCTACAAGCTGGGGACTTCTGCCTCTGTACTCCAGGAGAAACTCCACCCCCCCACACACACACACCCAGCACCTAGCATACCTTATTTGTGTTGGTTTAATTGCCAACATTCCCCTCTAGTCCCTTAGTTCTGTGAGAGCAAGCACAATGCCTGGTTCGTCCATTTCATCCCCAACACATAACACATGTTAGAATTGATTAAAAGTAAATTAAGGTACATCTATGTAATGGAATACTATAGCAACCATCAATTAGATGATGTGCAGCTATACCTATAGTCATGGAAAATTGTCCACAATATATTGTTTAGTGAAACAAATCAAGGTACAAACAGTATATATAGTTTGAATATATATACACACACACGAGGGTACTTCAAAAAGTTAATAGAAAAATAAAATTAAAAGATAATATGAATCATTCCATGAACTTTTTGCATAGTAGAAGATTTAGGTAGGGGGACTCAAGATGGTGACGGGTCTGGAGCGGCCGTGCCAGGAGACAGTGCGACCCTGAGAAGTGTACACTGTGATACCAGAGTACTATTTGCATTTCCAAGAGCAACAAAAAACGAATAAATCTTTGAACAACTAACCTACAATGACGAAAAAGCAACTACAGATTCGAGGTTTTGGGGCCGTCACAAAAGAAGATTCCTGAGAGCGCCCAAGCCACGCTGCGGGGTCGAGCGAGCAGCCTGAGACAACAAAGGCCAAGTAAGTCAGCAGAGATGACACAGAAACGGAGTGGAAGGCGCCGGACTGGTCCAACTCTGTGAGTCACCCCCAGTCCAGCCCCACTTGCGGGGCAAAGCCCGTCTGGCTTCCGCCCGCCTGGCTCCCACCCGCCTGGCTCCCGCCTACCACACCAGGCTAGGCGACAGCAACAGCACTGCCTCCATTTTCTTGGGTGGGGGCGGAGACAGCCCCTTGGCCTGGCGCGGCTCCTCACTGAGACGGGCCACTTGCGTACCTCAACGCGGGGCCCCCCGGGGCCTGTGGACCGGCCTACAATCCCACTCCCCCCGCGGATCTCTGACGGGGCTGGTGGCAGGGGAGCCCCCGGCCAGCATCGGGAGGGCTGGGAAGTGGAGCCCGCCCAGACTGTCACTCCACCACACCCTGGGCTTCGGCCCCAGGTAAACTCCCTGTTTCCGGGAGGCAGATACCATCTCTGTGGCCCTCAGTTCAGAAGAACCTCAAACTGATTTCTGGTTGGGAGAGGGGAGCCCGGAGCGCTCTTGAGCTAGATTGAAGTTGGTGGAGTGCACTCCCAGAGGGCTCCTGGGTCGACCCGTGCTGGGGGGATTCAAAGAGGAACTGTGTACTGTGGGTCCCTCCCCCGAGGAGCTCACACCCTGGAGTTGGAGATAACTTTACTACACAGATAGCCGCAGCACCAGGAGGAAAGTGAGAGATCCAGAGGAGGCCTTATCCAGGGCCACAAAAGCACTCAAAGTGTCCCCACAAGACAATTGAAACTCCTACTGGGCAGGGCGAGGCAGGGCACAGCTTTGATGTCCCAGCTGATAGACGAGGATTGTAGAAGACACGCCTCAGCCCTGTACTGAGCGCACAGAGTGGGGAGGGGTCTGGCAAAAGGAGGCGGAGTCTCAGAAAAAAAAATTACACACCCTGTGGGCCCCATTTGCAAGGCTCAACAGCCCCACCTAGTGCACACAGAGTGGGAAAATGCCCAGATAGCGAGGTGCAGAACACACATATATTGTGGGACCGGCAGAGTGGAATCCAGCAGCGTAGTAGAGTTAAAGCTGACCGGAGAGGAGGCACCCCTCAGAGGTCCAAGACCCGAGTGAAACTCCCTGCCAAAATGAACAAA
>NW_007726356.1:0-29574 GCF_000696425.1 Galeopterus variegatus
TTAGAGCAAAACTTGCAACTTTGATGTTATAGGGGAGGGAAGAAAACTTTTCTTCCCACCATCTCAGGTTCATTGGTTGGGCCCCTGTAAATTAGACTCACAAAAGACATATTAACAAGACAAAAACATACAATTTTTTAATGAAAGTTTTATGTGACACAAGAGCCTTCATAAGGAAATGAAGACCAGAAGAAATGGCTAAATCTGAGTCTTTTTATACTAGGTTAGACAAAAGGGAAAGTTGTGATAAAATATGATAGGACAAAGGGGTGTGTACTAAGAGTTGTAAGTAAACCGGGGGAAACTTAACAAGGCCTATTTATTCAGATTCCTCTCCATGTCCCCTGTCTTTGGAAATAAGGTTATTCCTTTCTCATTGGTATAGAGAAGGCACCTCACAGGAGGGTCCTATGACCTGCTTTAGGGGAGAAGGGTGGTGAAGTTCAGAGAGTTCTTTCTGCACCTGCCTTTCCTCAACTTAATGTATTTAATATGCCAAGGCACTGTATTTTAGGGTAGTGTGTTCCGAACCCTGTCAACAACAAACAAACAAAAACCTTTGTGGCCAACACCAAATTAATACCGTAAGCAAAGTCAAAAGGCAAATGACCAATTCAGAAAAACTGTTTAGAACCAAAGTAAAGATAACATTCCTAATATATAAATGCTCTTAGAAATTTATAGGAAAAGAAAACATGATAGAAAAATGTACAGAGGACATGCTCATATGACCCACAGAAAATGAGTAGAAAGTACCTCAGATATATAAAAAGATGCTGAACCTACTACTCATTGTAAGAGGATTGCAAATTAAAACTATCCTGAAACAATTCACCAAAATATATTAAGTGAAAAAAGAAAGTGAGGAATAGTGTGTAGAGTGGGAATATATGAGTGGGAAATAAGTGGGAAAATAAGAATTTATATTTGTATATATATGCAGAAAAAGTACCCTGGAAGTATCCATAAGGTATTAATAACTGGTTGCCCAATTTTTGCAGGGTTTTTTGAAGGTGAAGGTCAGTGGTAGGAGGGAGACTTCTGTGCTGTGTATACTGTTTTATATGTGAACCATGTGAATATATCTATTCAAAGTATTTTTTTTAAAGTTCATTACATGAATGAATGTTTATTGTGTATATCACTTGTTTTCCTTGCAGGATTGTTTCCCTTTGCTATTGAACTTTTATAGCATTGTTTTCATAATTTATTCTCTTAGGTAGTTTTCTTGGGATAGCACAGGACTTATACTTGATATCTTCCCAGTCATGGTCTGTTAGGATAGCATTTAGGTTTGAACCAGACTTCATAATTTATTCTCTTAGGTAGTTTTCTTGGGATAGCACAGGACTTATACTTGATATCTTTCCAGTCATGGTCTGTTAGGATAGCATTTAGGTTTGAACCAGACCTAGCTAGATTTGTAACCAAGGTGCTTTGCATAAAATAGAAATGAGATTCTACTATTATATCAGTTATCTTATGCCATTGTTGTTGCAAGATATTGCATCAGTCTGTATAAAAGATCACGTGTGTAGTGGTAATCATTTTTACCTGTGTTCATTGATACCTCAAAAGGGAAGATTCATCTGTTTTTGAAAATGTTTCTTATTTATCAATTGTGGAAAAGGTTGGTAACCTAAGAATAGAGGTTAGTATATCATATTTAACTGGTATTTTCATATGAAAATAACATACAATGAGAAAGATTCATTTGCTTAAAAACAGTCAGTTGCTAGACATTGCCTAACATTTAAAAAAGTAAATTTTTATAGGTTAAACATTTTTATATGTGGATTGAAAAGATAATATTAATCTTTTAATGTATTGCATTCATCTTTTATCTCCTAATTAGTAAATTTGAGTACCAATTAATTTGAAGTAATGACAGAAGAAATGTAGTTATTAGCTCATAAGTGTCTTTAACTAGTAGTTTATAGAAGTGCTTTTCAGACATTACAAACAGCTATAGATTAGCTATCAAATGATTGTGAAGATTAATTACCAGCCTTTTAGCTGGGTAATTTAGAACAATATCTGGTAATTAATTGGGAATTATCAGTTTTAAAGTCACAAATATCTTAAGGAAAACACCATCAAAAAAGATAATAACAGTGACAATAGTTCAATTGCCATTTAGCTTTTAGACTATTTGAGTAAATTAAAGGAAAATTTAAAAACCAACCAATTTCAGAATTTTAAAAGCATTTCAAATTCTGAAGGTAAATGCTTTTCAACCTATGATTTTATACTTAATCCGACTATTTCTCAAGTACGAAGGTAGAATAAATACACTTTCAGATACTCTATGTCTCAAAAATTTAGTTCACATGCACCCTTTCTCAAGAAGGCACTGGAAAATGGAGGATTGTAGAGAAAGAGAGAATAAAACAGAAAGTAAAATATATGATATCAGAAATAGGAGAGACAGCACAGAAGAGATGAAGGAGATCTCCAGGACTATAGTGAAGGGAGATCCCAGGATGGCAGTTACATAGTAGACACAGATGATAGTCCGTCTAGATTGGAGCAGTTTGACTCAACAGAGAGATATGGGGAAACGGAGCTATTAATGCCAGCTGCCTTTATAACTTTTTTTTTTTAAACCTGAGGACAAATTACCGACATTATGAGGTGAGACCATATTCATATGAGTACTTGGGTTGTCTTGATCATGTGCTGATTAAGTTCCTGCTCTCCCTGAGTCACCTGAGGATTCTCACTTCAGCCCTCAAAAAATGTGCTCTGCTTTGACCCACTTCTGAGGGTAGAGATTAACACTGGTGAGCTTAGAACTGAAAAATATAGTCTGCTTCCCAGAGTTTATTCATGCCAGATACCCACTATTTGGCTCACACTACTTCTGATAGATGCGCCAGTTCTCCTGCCCTCTGTATCCGTATTGCCCAGTATTTCCTAAGTGACTTTGCTTGTAGACTTCCCACAGATAGCTTTATATATCTCTGACAGAAGCTGAAGCTGCTCTGCCTTCTATACCTCTCAGAGAAGCTGAAGCTGTGCTGCAACTCACAGATTATATATCTTGTCTTCCTTTAGTTAGTTGTGGCAATGTTGCCCTTTCTTTTTACAGCTGGCTGGGTTTGTGCTAGACTTAGTTTTTCAAACCAAACGTAATAGGTATGTTTACTACATAGGTGGTAAAACTATCAAAAATCAAGTAGTAAACAATGAAGTGTTAGGATAGTGATTTTCTTCTGATGGAAATGGGGTGGTTAGAGAGTACGGGTCGGGAGGGCCATGGAGAATTGTGAGGCACTGGTAATATTCTAGTTCTTGTCATGGGTGGTGGGTTCATGGGATTAAGAAAGAAGTATTGTTCTTTACTGTGTACATATAAATTGTATATACTTACGTTTATTGATATGTTTTATAATAAAAATTCTAAAAACTTTAAATTTTGAGAAAATCAAAGCAAATGATTATTGAAAACTAAACTTATTCTATAATGCAGGCTGTCCTAGAAATATATCACCACGAGGTTGGCAGTACATAACTTGCTTTCCTTAGATAATGATAAATGTTTTATCACTGCAGAAATGATTTCTCTAAAGTTGGTTTTCCTAGAAATATATCACCACGAGGTTGGCAGTACATAACTTGCTTTCCTTAGATAATGATAACTGTTTTATCACTGCAGAAATGATTTCTCTAAAGTTGGTTCTCCAAACAATAGACTAAGTGATCCTTTTAAATTGGAAATCAGATTGTGTCTTCCCTCGACTCATAATTCTCAAATGGCTGCCTCAGAATAGAATTCAAAGTCTTTAACACAGTCTATAATGCTGTGCAGTCATAACCTAGCCAGTGGCTACATCTCTGACCTCATCTTCTTCAGTTCGTAGTCCACTGGTTTACTGGTATTCCTTAAACTAACCAAGCTTATTTTCACTCCAGGGCCTTTGCAGTTATCTGTCCTTCTCTCAGCCTGGACTGTTCCTTTTCACATACTTGCCCTCTCTTTTATTCTTTTCTTTGTTCAAATATAACAGAGAGGCCTTCCCCAGTTACTCTAGTAAAATACACCCTCCCACATAGACTTCCACTGCAGTTATTCTCTATGTCCTTTTTTCTTTCCCTAAAAAGCACTTATTACTACTTGACAGTATCTTACATATTTGTGTATTTGTTTTCTGTCTCCTCCATTAGAATATAAGCTCCATGAAGGCAGGAACGTTGTGTTGTTCATCACCCAGTGCCTGGCATGCTGTAGATGTTCAGTAAATTTTTGTTGAATGAATATGAGGAATTGGTCAATTAAAATAAAGAACCCATTTCAAAGAAAATATTAACATTATGGGTATAAAAGAAATTGATATTTTAAAGATATTATTGTATCATTTTACTTTTTAGTGTGGAATATATACATTTCTTTTTGAAATATTAAAAAAGTTTCAGATATTTATAACTGAAATATTTACAATTATGAAAAATACTTACAAATATTTACAATTATGAAAATGTTTATTCCCTAAACATTTTTATTTTTAACTTATATCACATTATGGCATGAATTTTCTGTATATGTCATGAGGAAAGGCTAGTTAATATCTATAGAAGGAAATTTTTGTATTGTGTATTATTTATACTTTTACCTTTTACCCATGTGTGCTTCAAAAACACCTGTGGATTTTTGGGCATGAAAAATTAGCATTTGTTCTTTTGTTATCATCTCTTACTATCCTCCCATACTAGGCTCAATAAAGATTTATTGAATGAATGTTCAATTTACTATATGAGTTATAATGATGTAAATCACAGGAACAAACAATTTTAGCATTAGTGAGTTATAATTATGCTTATACTTTCTGCATATGTTGTACTTTTCCTTGCATTTTTGGGGGGTGGGTGGATGGTGAGAGAGCATTCTCATGGAAACAGCAGTGGAAATCACATAATGGTGGCTGTAAAATAATAGTCCTTGAAGAGATTTTAAAAATTATAAATCCTGTGACATTAACAGTCACAGAACTCTCTTTTTTATTTTTTCTCTATTTACTTTTTTTCACTTACTTGGGTAGAAGGCAAAGCATGATATGGGAAGTTCACAGTGCCAGATACACAGTAGTCATTCACATATAGGTGGTATGAATAAATGCATGATGGATTAATTGGAACTTTCAGGCAATTTGTGACCAGTTCAAACTTTGAAAATTATGGTGTACTTTTGGGGAAGAGTTGGAATTTTTTCCATTGCTAAAAGAATTTGTATTCTTTAGCTTGTTAAGAAAAAGGTTTTGTAGCTTAATAGATACATGGAAAGCTGCTATACTTGTGAGCATAATTAATTGATATTTTTAATCTCTCTTGAGGACAAATGGGGGAAAATGGGTTTTCATTGCACCTGAAACAATGTAATATCCAGTGTCTCACTGATACATACTTAGGTCCTGGTACAAGTTATAGAGAACCAATAGAATATTTTTTTCCTATGCATCTTTAAGAAAGGCTAAATAATTATGTTCTTGTAGTTGCATGCCATGCTACCTGTTAGCATTAAAATTGGCTGTAGTTTTTCTTGAACATTTATATTTTTGTGACAGTTACATTTATCATTTTACCAAAATAAGGATATTATAGGAAAATTGTTTTGTTGCATTATAAAAACTACATATTTGAAAAATTGTTGAAAATACTTTAATTTTATATTCTGTATTGTGTTCATTTCCATGCGTATTTTAACTGATTGTATATTTTTTCATCCAGGTCACCTTTGAAATACACAAAGAAAACCTTGCCAATATATTTAGGGAACAGCAGGGAAAAGTTGATGAAGACATAGGGCTATTTAATTTTATATTCTGTATTGTGTTCATTTCCATGCGTATTTTAACTGATTGTATATTTTTCATCCAGGTCACCTTTGAAATACACAAAGAAAACCTTGCCAATATATTTAGGGAACAGCAGGGAAAAGTTGATGAAGACATAGGGCTGTGTTCTTCAAGTCCAGTTCAAGCAGTCTCTGGCATTAGCAGGGATGTTAATGTTTCAGAAGGGTCTCAGCAGTCAGATATGAAGGATTCTCCTGTTTGTCCTCATTTCACCAGAAATAGTGATGAAAACTCAAGTATTGAGAAGGCAAGTTCAGTAGAATCTGCGTCCAATATTGAACTGCAAACTCAAAATATATCTAATGAAGGAAGGAACACTGAGCAAGAAAATCAGGAGTTACTGGATGAAGTCACTTTGGAAGAAACAGTGACAATTGAGACAATGAATGCAGGTGATTTGGAAGTGTCTTCTGACATAATAGAAACTGTGACTATTTCCTCTACTTCTTTTAAAACAACTGGCAAAGATACAGTGACCATCAGTGAAGTAGCTGCTTCCGTAAGTTCTCCTTCAGAGGAGGATGCTTCAGAGATGCCAGAGTTGTTGGACAAGTCTATAGTTGAGGAAGAGGAAGATGATGATTATGTGGAGCTGAAGGTAGAAAGTGGTCCGACTGAGGAAGCCAGTCTACCCGTAGAGCTCCAAGATGATAATTTGTCTCCAACTGCTTCTGAAGCCAGTGAAAGACTGGACATGTTTAATAGTAATCACAAATTAATATTTGAAGAGGAAGAACCTGTCATTAAAAAGCAAACTGATACTGAAACTCAAGATTCTAAAGATTCTGCAATACTGACTATGACAGCATCAGAGACTTCAGCTCCCTCACCAGAAATTACTGTTTCCCAAACAACTGTACAGTCAGACACTGGTCAGATGCTGGAAGAAGGGAAGAAAATAACTAGTCTTACTAGAGAAACCAAATTAATTAGTGATTCTCATGGTAATATCTTCGAGGCTCCTGCTACTTCTGAGCAAAAGATTGCCAAGTTGGATGTTTCCAGTGTTGCCACAGATACTGAGAGACTGGAATTGAAGGCCAGTACAAACATGGAAGCACCTCAACCTCATCGACATGTGCTTGAGGTGATTATATACATATTGTCTTCTTGAAGTGTGTTTGCACTAGGTTAAAATAGAGCAAATGTTGGGCCGGCCCGTGGCTCACTTGGGAGAGTGTGGTGCTGACAACACCAAGTCAAGGGTTAAGATCCCTTTACTGGTCATCTTTAAAGAAAAAAAAAAGAGCAAATGTATATATTTACATTTTATTTTATTTGGATTGGGTCTGTATCCTATTTGCAATCACTTAAGTGCAATGAATGTAAAGCTTATATTTCAGATTGTTAGCACAGCGTTTCGCAGTTAGTGTGAGTTCATTAAATGACAGCTTTTATTATTTTTAACACAGCATCACCAAGTTACCATTTTCAAGTTTCAAGATTGGCATCATTTTAATTTATAAAGCAGTTATTGGAAACACTTGCATTTTACCCTTTATTTAATGAACTTAGTCATAGCACATTAGTTTTCCGACAAAATCTAAGTCTGCCTACCTGCCAGTGTATAATTTTAGTTACAAAGTTTGTACTTTAAAATTGTACCATGAGCTCTGTAAGAGAGAGGAGCCTTTGTAAGTTCTAGAGGCACAGCTTTCTCCTCTACCAGTATTTCACAGTGACCATGAGACAGTGGTTGGTTGCATCTTGTCACTTTCCACTTTATTTCATTCTTATCCTCTCTCCCTACTTTCCTTTTTTTTGTTGGTTTGTTCTTCATTTTGTTGTCTTTGTTTTTGTTTGATCTTCATTCTAACCAATTTATAATGTGGATAGTGACTTGATTATAAATACTGACTTTTTTAATACTAATATTCAAAACTTAGAACTTATTCCTTTGTAAAATGATACATAGTGGTAATAATACTTACATGGTTCCAAGTTGAATTGTGGTAGTTTAGCATTTTCATTAACTTTGCTTTAAATACTAATGTTATTACTTATTGATAATTTTTATTTCTCTAATTTGGTTCTTATAGTGTCTTAATATGTGAGTATTTGTTAGATGGATTGCATAGAAACTACTAAATTATTTACTAATGCCTTTCTTTGAAGTTGAACTTATTTTATTACTTTTTAAATTTTCTGTATTAGATGTCAAGGCAACAGGAGCAGCCAGGGCAAGAAATAGCACCAGACGCAGCTAATGGACAAAGGAGGGATTCCAGATCTACTATGTTTCGTATTCCTGAGTTCAAGTGGTCTCAAATGCATCAACGTTTGCTCACCGATCTATTATTTTCAATAGAAACAGACATACAGATGTGGAGAAGGTTTGTCCATATGTTTATGATAGAAGATGTATATAAACATAAGTCTTGGTTTTGTATAAACATTTTGTAATTAATTTCAGACATTTAGTTTAAAAAGCTGAATGTAAATTATTCTATAGTAGGGTTTTAGTGAATTAACTTTTCTTCTGCATTATAAGAATGGAATCCTGTATGGATCACAAAAGCTTGAAAACCAGAGATTTTTCTTTTAAAAAATTTGCTGAAGATTTCCTGTAGTGTATTTTATAGCATTGAATTTACCAGAAGGTAGGTCTCCCAAGTGGAACTACTAAAAAGTAATTGGAATTTAAGTATAACATTATCCATGTCTCCAATGTACTTTTAGCATAATCTGTATATTTCAGATTATCTTCCATTGTGTAATTTATGATTTTAAAAGTGCCTAACTTATTTTTATTGGTATAGTGACCCTTACTTTGTTTAAAAGTGTTTTATGGTATTACCTAAGAAAATTTTAGTAGAAAGTTCATTTTCAGTAGCACATTTAGCACCATTTACTGCCCTACTTTTTCCACGTCTTCTCAGTTTTGTTCCCATTTAAGGATAAATTCGTTCAACTTTTTATATCAAGTGTAAGATGAATAGTATTTATGTTTCAGCACCGAAGGAGGGCATGGATAGTAACTGCTGATGTGGAATGGTCTACTTCCTCTGAGGAAATATACACCCCCCAAAATGCCTGCTGTGTCATTGTCTTTCCTCAGTTTTCAAGATGAAGCAAAAGCACCTTCTTGTCTTTCCTCCCTTCAAGTAGGCAAACTGTGATTTCCTTTCTTTAGCTTTATCAGTAAACATCATTTATCTTTGGACAGCCATTCAACAAAGACAGTAATGGACTTCGTGAATAGCAGTGATAATGTCATCTTTGTACACAATACAATTCATCTCATCTCTCAAGTGATGGACAATATGGTCATGGCTTGTGGGGGTATACTGCCATTGCTTTCAGCTGCTACATCGGCTACAGTAAGGACTTAACTACTATATAAAACTGATGTAAAAACATGAGTGTTATGCATCCTTATTGATTAGAACAGGAATGTGGTGGTTATTAGACATCATAGCAAAAAAAATCAAAAGCAACAGGATCTTTTACACTTACCTAAAAGGACCTTAGAATCTGTTCCGGGAATGAAAGCACTAAAAAGAATGTTGATTTCTGAGGGATGACTTAGCTAGTGAAGAATATGATTGACACTGTTTCACTTGTCTGTTTTCATTGCCCTTTTTTTTAGATGAAATGATAAGCAAATCACTCTATTGTACTAGATTTCTGAAAACCTGACTTTTAATAACATTTAGCTATTTGGGGGAATATATCTGGTAAAATTAGATTTTTATCAGAATATAGATGTAAATGTCGAACTTTATTTCTTACAGCATGAGCTGGAAAATATTGAACCTACTCAAGGCCTTTCAATAGAGGCCTCTGTGACATTTTTGCAGAGGCTAATTAGCCTTGTGGATGTGCTTATATTTGCAAGTTCTCTTGGCTTTACTGAAATTGAAGCTGAAAAAAATATGTCGTCTGGAGGAATTTTGCGACAGTGTCTCCGACTGGGTGAGCTGTCAATACTCATGACTTAGGAATTTACTTTAAAAGTTTTCAGTAATCCAGAAATTAAGTTGAAAATTATTTTTCTTCTGTTGGTGAGAAAATGTGTATTAGCCAGTTTGTCATATGGCTACTTTTTAATGTACTGTATGCATAGTAGGAGTTGCCAAGTTGGATAGAGGGAGAAGGACATATTTAGAAGAATCTACTAAAGTTAATCGGGTCAGCATTACCCCTTCTCCCCCAACCTCTTTTTGCTCTAAAGTAGTGCTTCTCAATTTTTAAGTTGATTCATAAACATGAATCACCTGAGGATCTTGTTAAAATGCAGATTAGATTAAATGGGTCTGGCCTATAATTTTCAGACAACTCTTAGGTGATGGTGATGCTGCTTTTCTTACCAAAACACTGGAATTACAAAGTTCTAAACTAGCATCATTCAAGTATGGCCTTTATTTAAATGAGCTGTGATCATTTGTTGAAGCAGTTTTTAAAATCATTAAATCTCCTTTCTCCTGGAAGCAGTTTCCCTAGGTAAAAGTAAAAATATGTTAAATGAGTTTTTAGTGTTAACTTGACTACCTTAGGCAAAGCAAAAATATTTTTTTCTTTGTACGAGGTTTCTTGTATCTAATTGTAAATACTAAGACTCTGTTGAATGATTTGCTCATTAAATGGAGAGGAGATGATGGGGAGACGGCTCCCAAGAAATGGAAGCAAACCGTTAGGAACTGTGGCCATATGAAGACAGATCAGATCAGTAAACAAAACATCAGAAGTGGAACATCTAATTAGTTAATGAATTTCCCCTCCATATTTAGCAAGAATATCTATTACATAAACTAATATAAACCTGTACTTAGACTTTTTTGGTACAATTATTATTTTGACTCAAAGTGTTATTCAAAGTACTTTTGGACTTGGGATGCTCTAATGAACTTGGTGTTAAAATTTATAGAAAGTTGTTTTAAAATTTTAATTGTGAGAGGTTCAAATTAAACATAACAAATATAAAAGCTGTCATTTATTGATTGCTGTCATTTGTCATTGCTGATTTTCACAATGAGTCAGCAATCATTTTGTTCTTCCTATTCATAAGGAAACGAGATTAGAGAATTTAGTAATCTTATCTAAAATTTGAAAGTTGTAATCAGTGAGGTTGGAATTTGAATGTATTTTTGTCTAATGAGTACTCCTCTTTCTGTTAGAGTATACTTTTTTAAACTTTCTATTAGCAATATAATGAAATTATTTATACTTCCTTGCTGTTGCATATGCCATTTTTAAAACCTTCCCACTTTCCTAAAAGTACATTTTTAGAATTAAAAGTACAAGGCTACATACGCTGGCAATGCTCCACTTTACTCAAGAATCATTAGATTCAAAAGCTAGGGAAATACTCTATTTTCCTAATTTTTGTAGCTGTAGAAGAGAAGAGATAATTTAATCTACTCCAGCACCATCTGTTCTTATGTATGCAGAGGAGACTTGGAAAGTGACATGTCCAAGATCAACTTAATAGAGGATGGTACGCTAGGTAGACACTCCAATTGTTTTGATCCCTGGTCTCCTCATTCCTGTTGTTTCCCAGGATTGGGGGTTTTAAGGTAAGATGGCAACAATGAGAATAACCTGTATTATTGAGACTGATTGACACTAGGAAATCTGGTGTGTTTTTTTACTTTGTAATGCAGATCCAAATTCGATTTTATGCAATTTGTGACAAAAGTAGTACAGAAAGTTATTTTCCTGGGCCTGATACCAAACTTGACAAAGTTGTATTCCTATTCTTTTTCACTCCCTCTGTCCTTTCCTTCTGTTTTTCTAACTTTTGTTGCTTTCTTTTGATAGCTTTCTGAACACTTTCCTTTTTAAGTTCTTATGTCTGCTAATCAGTCATATGATAGACTGGTGGTACTTAAAGTTCCCACTTAAATTTGCTATTTTGTTCCTAATTTGCTCTCTTATCCTTGTTCAGTTTAAATACCTTGGGTGCTACAGATTTGGTTGGGAATTGAGAAGATTACATGGTATGATGCAATTCATAGTCAAGTATGTATAACCTAATTGGTCATTTAAAATTCAAAATTAATTTCTAAATAATCTGAGTAACTGCCTGATTGATGGGAGCTTTAAAGAGGTAATTTTGGACTGTATATTAACCAAACTCCCTTTCTATCCCCACCTTCAGTTTTAATGAACACAAAACAGCTAGAGAGGAAAAATAAGTTCTATTGGTGTACAGTTGAGCTAGACATCTATAATTAACTATAATTTACTGCATGTTATCAAACTAGAAGAGAGGGGACAAATATCTACATCACAAAGAAATGACTTAAGTCTTGCAATAATGAATATGCTGATTATTCTGATTTGATTATCATACATTATATACATGTATTGAAATATAACTCTGTACCCCACAGATATGTATAATCAATACGTTTCAGTAATTTAAAGAAAGCCAGTAAATGCTAGTCCCTATAAAGCTTCCTATAAATGCTGTACCCTCTATCAGTCTTTATTAGTATTATGCTCTAATGATACAATATAAGGAAAACAGGAAAGTTTCTAGTTCAACTATTTTACTTTAATGAAGGTAATAGAAGATTATCATCCTAGACTAGTTCATGGCAATGTGATTTGCTCTGTTTTCTTCCACTATTCTTTCAGTTATTTTCTTCCCTGTCTTTTTCTTAATAGAAGATTGCCCCAACTATCTTAGGTGAAATCTAAGAAACAGTAGCCTATTCTTTTTTTTTTTTTTTCCTTTTTGTCTTTTTTTCGTCACCTGCACCGGATCGCACCCCTCAGTGTTGCGCCCGTGCCGGACCGGGACCAGCAACGGGATCGCAACCCTCGGTGTTGCTCCCGCACCTCGCTCAGCCAGTGAGCGGTCGGTCTCTATGTGGGATCTGAACCCTCGGCGGGAGCGCCGCCACGCTTCCCAAGCGGCGCACTGTAGCAGTGCGCCACCGGGCCAGCCCCAGTAGCCTATTCTTAAGATTCCTGATCTGATTCCCTTTGAGCAGTCCCTAAAAGCATAGACGACTAGACTATACGGCCTCCTTAGATCTTAACTTGGCCATCCATAGTAGGGAAGGTAACAAAATCAGACAATAAATGCTAGGTGATAAAGTCTAGGGTTGTTTTAGGAATTTGATGAAGGTAATCTGTTTCAGGTAAAGTCTTATGTAAATTGTATTGTGTAGGTGATTTTGATCTGTTCCATAATTTTAAACATAATTTTCTTTTCTTTCCCAATCATCTCCTTAAAATAAACTACAGTGTGTGCAGTGGCTGTAAGGAATTGCTTAGAATGTCAACAGCATTCACAACTGAAAACTAGGGGAGATACTACAAAAGGCTTGAAAACAATACACAGTCTGATTCCCAGTGGGAAATCTGCAGCAAAGGTAAGCATACAGAATAATTTTAAGAAAGTATTTTCTTAATTTTACAATTAAGATCTTAATTAATTCAATTCAACATAAAGTTAAATGCACCTGACAGAGATCCTAAAGTAGTTATTTTAGCCTGTGGCCATAACATTCAAATATTTGTGTTTAAATATACAGTAAAGAGTTGCTTATACTTAATCTTGTCTGCTTTTACAAATGTTTACTTTTCTTTTCCTTCAAATATGTCAGTTTCTCCTGCATGACTCCCTTCTATGTCTCCCATCCCCCCCAAAAGGAAGAAAGTAAAGGAAAAAACTGGGAAAAGGAATGTTATAACCTTGCTTTTCTGGTTCTTGGAATAATGTGTTTATTTTTTAAAAAATATCTGTGTAATGTGTATGTATATATTTTTATCTTAAATAGAGTCCAGTGGACATTGTGACTGGTGGTATATCTCCAGTGAGAGATCTTGATAGACTCCTACAAGACATGGATATTAATCGGCTTAGGGCAGTTGTTTTCAGAGACATAGTAAGTTACAATATTTCTTTCATATGCTCTCTTAGTTGATACAAATTTTCTCCTAGGCCAAAGTATTGAGAGTAAAAACTCTTTGTGATATAAAATAGTCCAGTAGAGATAGGAAGGCCTAGAAACCAGTTCTCTTGAGAAGGATTTTAGAATCTTAGAATATTAGAAATGATTATCTGTATTAATGGAGCTAGTATATGAGAATAATGATACTAAAAAGAATAATGCATTATTATGTAGTAAGTACTGTAAATGTGTTACATGTATTCATTAAGTCCAACAACTTCTTGAGTTGTGTATTTTTTGTAATTCCCATTTTAAAGATGAGGTATATGAGGCACAGAGAGCCTAAGTAACTTGTCCAAACTAATGTTGATAGTAAATGATAGTCAGGATTCAGACCCAGACATGTTAACTCCAGAATTCATGTTCTGAATGTGATGAAATGTTCAACTTCTGAATGGCATATTATTTTACTGAATATTAGATTTTTTTTCCCTCAAAGGTGATAAAAAGTTACATGATGAAATGTTGCTCTCAGTGTGGTGGTTTTAATTTTTTAAAGATGAAAAACAATTTTGTTTTAGCTGATTTTCGTGTAGAAATTTTAAAGTCATTTAGGAAGTATAAAGATGATAGAGTAGAATAGTTGTTACTAGATACTCATAAAGGCATGGGAAGAGGGTGGTCACTGGATAAAAAAGCTGCTAGATAGGAAGAATAAGTTCTACTGTTCTATAGCATTATAGGGAGACTACAGTTAACAATTTATTGTATAATTTCAAATACGTAGTAGATAGGATTTTGAATATTCCCAACACAAAGAAATGATGAATACTTGAGGTGGTAGATATGCTAATTACCCTGATTTGATCATTGCACATTGTATACATGTACCCAGATGTCACAATGTATCCCATAAATATACACAATTATTACGTGTCAGTTAAGAAAAGTAAACTTAATAAAATGGAAAAAAAAAGTAAAGATGAGAATAAAAATCATTTGTAATCCCACTCACTAGCATTTGGAGTATTACAATTAGTAAATATTTATTAAATACTTACTGTGTATTGTATTGGATGCTCTAAATATATATCACATACATATTTGTTATAAAAAACATTACCTCTGTTTTTCTTTTTTTCCACCTTTTTCTCTGGTATTTTAGTCCTCTCTTGAATTCTTGACTAGGTTTATATATACACATAAAATTTGAAGTATTATCACTACTTAATTATTCAGCACTTACTGTGTATTAAGCACAGTACTAGATGTATTTTCTCATTTAATTCTCACAATAAATCCTAGGAGGAACATAGCAATATTAGGTTAAATAATGTGTTGAAGATCACACAATCAGTAAGAAGTAGAAGTGAGTTAAGGACCTATTGAATTTGATTCTCGAAATTTTCATCTTAACCACTAGGTTATGATGCCCCCCTAGGTCTTAATTCTTTAGTAGCTGCTATTATTCCTTTACTTACGAAACCGTGGACTTACTCTTTGGTTTTTTTTAGAACCCTCTGACTATGTTCCATTTTTTGGATCAAATGTTGCTGCTTCCTTCTCTCCCTGTTTTTTCACTGGGCAGATTCTGTCTATTGCCCCATAATTTTATATCTCCTAGAATGGTTTTTAGAAATCTATAATAGATGATGTTACACTTTGGCTTTCAAAATTTTCTAATAGCCTCCTATAGCACTTAAAAAGTGAAATCTGAACTTGAACTGGCTCTGTATGATTTGGCTTGGTCTTCATTTATTAACTGTTATGAGTTACTTATGCCTATCTAACTCCTTATATGGCCAATTAATATGTTCAATGTTTGCTAACTACCGTATGAAGTTTATAGTGTATGCCTGATTTCTGACCCCAAATAAAAAAAATATCCCATAGATCCTTATATGAGGGTATTTCAAAAACTTGTGGTAAAATAGAATTAACAGATAATGTGAATTTTTCCATGAACTTTTTGAAGTACCCTCATATTTAAATCCTAATTCCTGAAATATATTTGTTTTCAATTGTAGCTGTCATATATTGAGTACTTCCTGTGAGTCAGGCACTGTGCTATGCATTTCTTATACATTCATTAACAAATTTCAACAAGATAAGTCCTAGAGAAGTTAAGTAACTTACCTAAGGGCATATAGAATGTGAAAAGCATATCTGAACTCAGATTAGAATGATTAATAACCTAATTAGCTGTTAACCTCAGGGTAATAATTTCTTTATATCCTCAATCTTAGGGCATTTCCTTTTTCTTCAAAGTTCCCTTATTTATGTATAATCAATTATTTTTCAATTAAAAAAAAAGTTTTTGTATGCTAGAAGAGTCTAAACTCTGGAATGTAGTTATGGGAATATAGTCTTTTTTCTAAAACTCCTATAAGATTATAAATTTTATAATTATAAAATATTCAAAATTACTTGTTACTTTCAGAGATCACATAGTAGAGAAAGTAGATA
This sequence comes from Galeopterus variegatus, assembly GCF_000696425.1. NCBI lineage: Eukaryota > Metazoa > Chordata > Mammalia > Dermoptera > Cynocephalidae > Galeopterus > Galeopterus variegatus. Next base: position 16,166 of record NW_007726356.1, read on the forward strand.
TTCTGATTCTGTTCCCAGATATTGTGATATAATACTGATATTGTGGTATAATAAATAAATGTCACGGAACGATTCATCTTATCTGCTTATTCTGTTTTTTTCACAAACTTTTTGAAATACCCTTGTATAAGGATCTATGGGATATTTCTTATTTGGGGTCAGAAATCAGGCATGCACTATAAACTTCATACAGTAGTTAGGAAACATTGAACATATTAATTGGCTATATAAGGATTTAGAAAGACATAAATAATTCAAAACAGATTAAGAAATTAAGACCAAGTAAATTATTTGCCTACATTTTTAATGTTAAAATCATTAGCAGCAGTTATTATAATAGTTGGCAGAATTGTGTGGCAAAGGAACATAAGCATGCCTAGAGAAAAGGGATGGTTAATAAAAAAGGAAAAAATGTACATTTCTGTTTTCCACCAAGACTAAGAAGTTGTTATTACATGAACATACAAAACACCGTAGATTTTGTCAGATTACAAATATGTCTAAGAATTGCATCAAGTGAATATGTGCAGGTAGAGTCTGATAGCTTTTTTTTTTTTTTTAATTGATTGTGTCCTAAACTTTTGACACTAGTTAGTTACTAACTTTTAGTCTCATTTGTACCATTAGTTTCCATTTACTTACTTGCTGGGCAACAGCATTCTTTGTTTTCTTATCCTAAATTTACCTAGTACTTGAGGTGCAGTTAGTTTTCAGGATTTGATGGATGAATTTGAGTTTTTACTTTTAATTAAGTTCAAACCTATTTTGAAAAGTAATCAGAATAGTGAAGTGTGTAGGGTCCCCTTGAACATGGGGAACTTGACTAGTTGAAGAGTTATTGATATACAGATAGGTGATCTATAGAGCTAAGATGGAGCCTGGAACTCTTCTAGAGTTCCATCTAGTTTGTCCTTTTCTTTCTGGAAGACACTGTATTTTCATCCCTGGAAACATGGTTGTCTGTACTATTTAGAATACTCCCAAGAATTCCTTTGGCATCCTGTTCTACATCTAATAACCTCACTTTTTTCCCCTGCATGTTTGTGTTTTAGCACAACTGTTATTGTGATATTTTATGTATTTTAATTTTTATGATTAGAAGTAAAAATAATCAGTTATCCTCAAGTACTTATAATTACTATTTGATTCATCTTATAAAGTATACGAGGACATATCTCTTAAGATAGAGTTACTTAATTTTTAAAAATGAGCCAGCTTCTGTTTTTATGTTTTGCAAGTATAAAACCTCTCATTTAAAAGTATTTTTCCAAGAGACTTTGCCTAATCTTTGCTCAGGTGAGTTTATTAATACGTTTATTAATTTATTATGTAAATGTATTATTTTTGTATCTATTGAAAGATTCGTGAGCATAATGACATCTTTTATATTTAAATATTGTGATGTAAAATAAAATTAAAACGTGTTATTTACTGTGACATAATCAACTACTTTTATTTTTTCCCAGGAGGATAGCAAACAAGCTCAGTTCTTAGCCTTGGCAGTTGTATACTTTATCTCTGTTCTTATGGTCTCAAAATACAGAGATATTTTGGAACCCCAAAATGAAAGGCGTAGTCAATCACTTAAGGAAACTGTCAGTGAAAGTGGGAATGTATCTCTCCCTGGTAAGTTTCCATATTTTATCTCCTGGTACCCAAAATTTAGGTAAAATCTGTTCTTATGGTCTCAAAATACAGAGATATTTTGGAACCCCAAAATGAAAGGCGTAGTCAGTCACTTAAGGAAACTGTCAGTGAAAGTGGGAATGTATCTCTCCCTGGTAAGTTTCCATATTTTATCTCCTGGTACCCAAAATTTAGGTAAAGTGTTACCTACTTATGGTAGTTAAAATATTGATTCTGGAATTTAAATACATTTATGTATAAATTTATTTTTATTACTAACTAAATATTTTAATTTAAGTATCATGTAAATTGATTGCAATTAGGAGATGATTTATGTCCTTTAAATGAGCCATCTAATAAAAGGTAAGTGAGAAAATGTTGTCCTTGACAAAAAAAGATTAAAAATTTTTAACTTACAATTTTTTTTTTTTACGGCTGGATAGTACAAGGGGTTGAACCTTGGACCCTGGTGTTATCAGCACTACGCTCCAACCAGAGGAGCTAACCAGCCCTAAAATTTTTATTTACTTCAGCATTTGCTGTTAAGAGTAACTCATATTCTCTTAGGAGAGACAGTCTTGTATAAATAACCACAATAATTGGAATTTTAAAAGACACTTCCAGTTATAGAAATGTAGTTAAATATATACAGTTATAGAAGTAGCTGCCACCTAATGGAGGCAGTTTATTTATTCAATACATGTTTATTTGATACCTGCTAGGTACTTGGGTATATATATACATGAAAAAAGAGAAGAAAAAATCTCTGCAGGAGATAGAAAATAAGTCTTTGTAATAAATGGGTTGTATAGTAGTTTAGGTGATAAAAGTTATAACAAAAGAATAAAATTAAACATGGTAAAAATATCAAGAATGGCCAGAGAGATGGGGTGTGGATTTTTCTCTAAGGGAAATGAGCAATCATTGGAGGGTTTTGAGTAAGGGTCACAACTGACTTACGTTTTAAAAAGTTAGCACTGGATTCTGTGTTGTGGATATACCCTAGAAGGCAAGGAAAACCAGTTTTTTGGCTATGTACTGCTACTACTTGAAGCTTAGTGGCTTAAAACCTTTACTATTTTAGTCTTGTTTTCATGATTCTGTGAGTTAGATTTGGCCATGAGGTACAGTGGGGTCAACTAAAGGTGAGACATATTTTCAGGGATAGAAAAAAAGACAAGAAATTCAGTTTCAGTGTGTTGTGTTTGAGATGTCTTTTAGACATATAAGAGAACATTAAGGTAGGCAGTTATATACAGTAGTCTGAGGATTGTTTTTCGTGGGGGGAGATAGTAGTATTAAAACTTTGCAAATGAATGAGATAACTAAGGCAATAAATGTAGGTAGAAAAATAAAAGGACCAAGGACTAAGCCATAAGTTCCTCCAAGAAATCAGGGAGAAAAAGAAGTGAAGGACTTTAAAAAGGAACAATCAGTGAGTTAGTAGAAGAAAAACCAAAAGAGCATGGTGTCCTTATAACCAAGTGAAGAGAGCATTATCAAGTTGGAGGGAATAATCAGCTACTGCTCTGTCACGTGCTATTAGGACTGAGAACTGACCAATGGATTTTTGGTGACCTTGATGATCATCTTTGTTGGAATGGGTTGAAAGTCTGATTGGAGGGAGTGAAAGTCAAACAGAGAAAAGGGGATGCTCCTTGTTGAACTGGGCTTTAAGGATCATTGCATTAGTCATGCATATAGGAGGGGTAACAAGTTTTCCAGCAGCAGAAACCATGTTTGAGGTAGAGGTTTTTCCTTTATCCTAAGGAGTTTGGACTTCTTATAGGCCAATGGCTTTCAAACTTGTGGTGTTACCCATTGGTATGTCATGATCAGTTTGGAGGATTTTCACAGGTATTTTATTATTTAATTATGCCATCTATTTTGATTATAGATGCATTCAGTCAGTACATCTTATAGATTATGTGATTAGTTTTTGTTTTTTAGAATATTTCATAATTTAAAATAGCAGATGACTATTAGGACTGAATGTACCTTTTAAAAATTAGTTCTAATTTTTTTACGTGTTCTTTTCTTCTGTTTCTGGGGAAGATGTAGAAGACACACCAGTAGCATTCAGCCCTTTAACTCTGGCTTCAGTGGAAGAATCTGAAAGTACATCATCTACTCGAAGAAGGGACTCGGGCATTGGGGAAGAAACAGCTACTTGTTTAGGAAGCAGTGTGGATGCAACTCCTCATACAGCACCTGCAAGTGTCAGTGCAGGCCCAGATGCAATTAGTGAGGTGCTGTGCACTCTTTCTTTAGAAGTCAATAAATCTCAGGAAACTAAAAACGATGGAGGAAATGAATTGGATAACAAGGTGACACCATCAGTTCCAGTTTCAAAAAATGTCAATGTGAAGGACATTCTCCGCAGCTTGGTTAACATACCAGCAGATGGAGTCACAATGGATCCTCCCCTTCTGCCACCACCCTGCCTGGGAGCTCTTGGTGACCTGTCTGTTGAACAACCTGTGCAGTTCAGATCTTTTGACAGGTATTGTAGAGTCTTTTTTTTTTTTTTTAATGCTTATATCTGTAAATTACAAAGACAAAGGGTAAATAGGAATTCAGTTTAACTCTGCTGAATTTTGTTCAACATTAGAAAGGAATGTTTTGATCTAGTGTATACAAAGTACAAGGATATTTTTGTTGTATGGTTTGTGCACCATTTCAAATTTTTATTTATTAACATAACAATAAGGTGATTTTTCAAAGTAATTTTAGTATTATCTTTGGCGAGTTGTATGTTAAATAATGGTTTTTCGTTCTTTTTTGTTACAACTTAGAGATCACCTATACTTAAATATGGCTATCATTTCCTCCCTTGCTGCCAATACTGTACCAGCTGTTATGAAAAAAGTGGGAATCTGTGGATTCCAACACACTTAGGAATTCAATAAGGTATTCAGAGTCCTGACAGCAGATTTCTGACTTTATTAATTCTGCTGCCCTAAAGAAACCTTTTGCTAATTTGCCTGAAAAATTATTTTATATATTATTAAATTTTCTGAAAATCTACCTATAAAACATGTTATTAAATATATTCTTTTTCTTTTTTTTTTTTGACCGGTAAGGGGATCATAACCCCTGGCTCGGTGTAGTCTGCACCACGCTCAGCCAGTGAGCGAACCGGCCATCCCTATATAGGATCCGAACTCGCGGCCTCTGCGATATCAGCGCCGCACTCTCCCGAGTGAGCCACGGGCCCAGTCCAAGATACATTCTTTTTCCTAAAACATCAGCATTTTTATCTGGAAACAAGCTTCAAAACGTTGCTAGTACAAAGAACTTTTGTTTTTTCCTGAGCCATTTGAAAGTAAGCTGCTGATACAGTGCTTCATCACCTCCTAATACTTTATTTTGTATGTTTTCCATGTAATTACAATAAGTTTGTTGAAATAAGGAAACTAACATTGATATAATCCTATCTTCTATTCAAACACCTTCCAATTTTTACTCATTGTTTCAATAATGTCCTTTATAGTGCAGGGATCCAGTTCAGAATTCTGAGTTGCATTTAGTTGTGTTTGTAATCTCCATCAATCTGGAAGACTAATTCCTCAGTCTTTCCTTGAATTTGAGGATCTTGACACATTAGATTATAGCCCAACTGTTTTTTTGAACATCCCCCAATTAAAATTTGTCCAATGTTTCCTCAGGATTAGATTCAGGTTAATGCATCTTTGGCAGGAATATCATAGAAGTGACACTGTTTCTTTTTTTTTTTTTACATCCTATCAAGTAGTACATGATTTTATCTCATTACTGATGATGTTCACTCTGATCACCTTTTAAATTGGTATTTTCTAGGTTTCTCTACTGTTAAGCTATTCCTTGTGAAGAGATTTTATAAAACTATCATTCATCCTCATTATATTAGTTTCTGTTGCTCATAACAAAATACCTGGAATTGGGTGATTTATAAAGAAAACAAAATTTATTGCTTACAGTTTCAGAGGCTGAGAAGTCCACAGTGCAGGGAACATATCTGGAGAGGGTCTTGGTGTTGGTGACAGTGGTGCAGGGTATCACATTGCAAAAAATGGTGGAGCAGAAAGATAGCTCCTCCTGCACTCTTTTTAAAGCCCTCAGAATCACGCTCATGACCACCACTTTTAATCCAATCACTATGTCATGTTCCCACAATCTAATCACTCTTCAAGCCCCTCCCCCTACCTTTCAGTTAGTATAATAGGGTTTCCCACCCTCTTAACACTGTCACAATGCAGATCAAGTTTTGGGAGGACATTAAACCCAAGGCACTCATCAAATTTTTAGTTCACTCATTCATTATATGGTCTTAGGGTTTCCTATTCTATTCAATGGGTTATACTTTGTTGTTATTATTTATGCTGATTCTCAAATTGTGTCTGATGTGGTCCCATGGGATTCCGTTCCGTTTGGCTTCTGTTTTATTTTGAAATATTCCCATTGTAATTTAACCTTTTCTTGATGAATGTTTTATTGTTATTCACATTATTGTTGGACTACGCAGTGGTATCTTTTTTAGTTATTTTATCTTTTCCCTTTATCAGGTTGTTGTTTATTTCTTTGTGTCTCCTGCTCTCTTTATTTCTTCTTATCTTCTAGTCTTGTACTTCAGACCTGCTGTGGGTTGGTACATTAGATAATGAGACTGGCTAAAATTGTTTATGGTAATTAAGAATCTCTGAAAGAACACAGGGAATATATAACTTTAGTGGAAAGTCTTTTTGCCATCATCATCTTGTCCCTCTGCTCTCTACTTAAACGTTAGGTCAGCGTCCTGGAATGATGAGATTGACAAGTCTGAATTTCATATTGTATGGCATATTGGTATATGGGGCTGCTAGATTTAAATATTCTTTTTTGTTTGTGAAAAATAGGTTTTATAATGTAGGAATTAAAACATTGACTCTAGAAATCAGACAAAACTGGGTTTGAGTTCTGACTCTGTCACTTAGTGAATTTGGACAAGTTTCCTCATTCCTAAACTGTGTAATATTATACAGTTATTAAAGAGAAAAATAGCAGAACAATATATATTGATGTGAAATGATATTGAAGATATATTAATCTTATATTAATCTTCATGCACTTAGCATGAAGAAATCACTCAATAAATGTAAACTTAGCTATTGTATCAAAGGAGATATCCAGTCACTGCTGCTTTCTGTTGTCTATGTGTGTATATAGGCACCAAATATTTGGGATACATATTATAGATAAAAGGGTTATATGTATTCTCAGTATATATTTATAATTCCAACAAATCAATAAAATCTGCTAGAAAAATGGACAAATGATACGAACAGATCGTTTATATAAGAAATTGTATTAATGTGCAAATATGTAATGATGTCTACCTCACTTATAATGGAAGAAATGCATATTAAAATAACAAGATCATTTCTCCTGATTAAATGAGCAGAGATTTAAAACTGATACTTAGTATCAATAAAGGTAAGAATAAAACATTTTCATACTGTTGTTGAGAGGGTATATTGCTAAAATTTATTAGAGGGAAAATTGGCAGTATTAATTAGAAATTAAAATATATAAACTTAATTCCACTTCTGGAAATTCATATAGAAGAAACGCACAAGTATAAAATGTTTTCTGCAAGAGGACTTTTATAGTTAAGCTAATACCTAATGAGCTTTTACTCTGTTAAGGTCTATTTTAAATGTATTATTTAAGATAGATACGTATGTACGTATGTACATCCTATTTTTATCATATATACATACTATTTTAATCCTATGTTACAGATGAAGAAACTGATATAGAGAGGAATTAAGTAAGTAGCTTACATCCTTATGCTAGCAAATGGTGGAGTTAAGATATGAACTGACTGATGTGCAATGTCATACAGCATTTCACAGCAATATTGTTTTGTAATAGTGAAAAATTGGTTTTATAGTTGCCAGCCTATGAAGGATTGATTACATGTGTTATTTTTATACATATAATAAATACTATGCTACCATTAAAGAGAGAAAGGTAGAATACTATGAATTGATATAAAATGATATTGAAAATATATTTTTAAATGAAAAAAAGCTGTGTACAAGTTTGGAATTCATGATCTGTTTTTTAAAAGATAGACATATGTTCACATATGCTTCAAAAAGTATATATCAAACTGTTAATAATGGCTGTATTTTGAGGATGGGAAGAGGTGTAAATGATCAGTTTTTAAAATATTCTCAATTTTTATAATTTGTTTAAATGTGTATTAGATTGAATACTCAGAAATATTTAAGTGAGGCTAGATTTTTAAATTTAATATATTTTATTAATATAGTCTAAGAAATTGGTTTCCTTGTAATTGACCAAAGTTGTGTATACTTTGGCTTTAAAAAAAAATAGTGTAGAAATTAAATCCATTACTTACTGATGCCTTCAGTGAGCAGATTATGAACTTATTTAGGGAATATGCTTAAATAATACATTTTAATGGATTTATTGAAATAGAGAACAAAGGATAATTTTGATGATAGTATTTTTCAGGATGTTCTGTGGAACTTAACATGTCTGGTGAATATATTAACCTATTGTCTGATGGCAAACAAACTGCTCCCCACCCCCCCTTTCTTAGCAAGAGACACCTTTTGAAAAACTGTCATGCAGCCATGGACCAGTGGAATATCTTTGGGAATTTCAAAGCATCCCTCTGATCATGTGTTTATCTCAGGAATGCTGTGTCAGAAATCACTACTCTCCTCATATCTTAAGAATTATCAACTTCCAAGCAATAGCTGGAAAGTTTAGAGTAGCAGCTACATGAGTGAAACCTTGCTGAAAGGCTGCCAGGTTGTGGTTCTTTGTGAACGGAAAGGTGTTTGTGTTCATTCCCATGCCAAAACTCTTGCTCTTATCTAATTTGACGATCCTCTCTGGTGATTAGTGGATGCCAGGGATTTATCTTGATAAAGTTCAAGGGCTGGTCTGGCTTTTCAACTGGATCCTTAGGGATTAAAGTGCTAGGCTAAAATGCTCTTTTCTCCTTTAGTGAACTATTTGCATGTTAAATATAACAGCATTGATGTGAAGGTTTGTGATATTTGAAAATGATATAATTCTGAAGTGGAACTTCTGAACCTTAGTAACCTGGAAGACATTATTGCTGTTTGCCTATAGTTACTAAGTTAGAAGAAACTTTCAAAAGATTCTCCCTAGTTCAGGAAAAAAAAAAAAGACAAAAACAAAGCACTATTTTAACTTGCGATGTGTGGGACTTTAGGAGAATTACTTCTTTCTCATCTGTAAAATGGGGTAATAATATGTAGGACTAACCTCACAGGGTGTTGTAAATAAAGATGAGATAATCCATATATGCTCTTAGCACAGTGCCTCACAAATATTAAGTGTTCATTAAAGTTCATGAGTTCATAAAGAAAAAAATTGTAATAAGTAAAATCATCTCTCTTTAATATTTGGTTTTTCATTGACAGTATGGAAAACTAGCTTTTTCATAACTGGTTATCTGTCTTGCAAATTGTTGGCAGATATTAAAAATTCAGATAATTATTTGTTTCTTAAACATTAAAAAGGATTTCAATTTGTTCCTTTAATAGAAACTTAAGCTACAGCCTGAGAAAGATGCTAGAAATATCTGTAGCACATTGTCTGGCATCTAGACTCTAAAGTTTTGTCAAATACATGTTGCATTTTCTTTGTGTTTTCCAAAGCATTTTATAAAAAGATAGTATGAAATGCTTAGTTTTTGCAGAATCACTCTTAAGTAGTGGTGGGTTTAAATTTCTAAAAGATTATTCTTTTAAACCATAGGACAGTCTTTGCTGGTTCAGATTTATACTTACATACAGCAAGCTAACCATGATAGGTTAAAGATCTCCTCTGTTGAAGATTTTAGTCTTTTACATTGAAACTTTATAGTAATAGTGAAAATGCTTGATAAAGGGAATGAAAATAACTCAAATCTGCCTTCTGCTTAATGTCCTTTCAACTGGACCATTGTGACATTGAATTTTTTTGTTTTCGTGTGGCACAAAGCTGAAGCTGTATTATGTTACTTCTTCAGAAGTGATTTGAATCAGCCAATGAATTTGGAAATTGGTTAATTTTATTTATCTTTTATGTACTAATTACATAGCTGGACTAAAGAATGCATCCGTTTCCATTAACGGGCAGATATATTTTTGTAATTCAGTGGTGGTATATACATAATTTTATGTCTTGGAGATCTTCATTACTATTGCTTAAAGATGATTATAACATAAAAGTTGGTTTAAATGTTAATGTGATTATGGTGATGGTTGCACAACTTTGTGAACATGCTAAAAACCACTTCATTGTACATTTGTGAATTATATCTCAATAAAACTTTTAAAAAAGTCACTTTGGGAAACAGTTCAAATTAGAGGCTCTGTTTTATACAAACCTAGATTTGTAGAGCAGTTCTGCCATTTACTTTGGCTGGTGGCTTTACCTTTCTGAGCTTTACTTTTTAATTTTTAAAATAGAAGTAATGTGTACCGTAGGCTTATTTTGAGAATTGAGTAGTAATTCTTGGGATATTGTCAGAGCTTAATAAATCATAGCTGCTATTAGAATTTATAATTTTATATTACATCATAGGATTTTCTGGGAGCACAACAAATAGTGCATTATGAACTTTGACTGGGGATCCTGGGAAAGCTTACCTTTGAGAAAGGTTTTGAAAGGTGAGGAGGAGGTTTGCTGGCAAGCAGGACTAAGAGGAAGGTATCATGGCACAGGAATAGTATGTACAATGAATTGGAGTTGTGAGATGATAACATTATTCTTAGAAACCATAAGAGCATCTTGCAGAAATGTGCAAGGAATGCTGGGTTAAGTTTAAATCCATGTAGGAAGCCATACTTCAGTGTATCATTCCCCAAAATATGTGAAAGATCTTGGACAATAAATATTTACTGAACCGAATAAAAGAATAGGTATTATTCATAACTGAAAGCATTATTAACAGCAATAGGCTAAAAGATTAGAAATAAAGTCTGATTCTTTATTTGTGTTTAATTAACCATGTCATCATGGACAAATAGGGATTGTGCATATTATGGAACATTTGTGGTAAATTTTTTTCTGTTACCAGTTTTTCAACATTTTATTGTGAATATGTTCAAACATAAAGAGAAGTTGAAAGAATTGTTCAGTGAACACTGCATAGACTCAAGACTGAAATTCTACAATTAGTCATTAGGTCTGTTTGCTTCATCATGTAACTCCATATATCCATCCATCAGTCTTTTTTTGGGGATGCATTTCAAAGTAAGTTGCAGACATCAGTTCATTCTATTCTTAAACACTTCAGTGTACAACTCTCTAATTAGAGATCAGTACAGTTTTTAGGGTAAAATTTACATGCAATAAAAGGCACAAATCTTAAGCATACCATTTGATGAGTTTTGAGAAATTAATATACTTGTGTAACCCCAAATCAAATCAAGATATCATCAGCCTTGAAATTTCCCCTTTCCCAGCCAAACCCTGTCCCCATCCCCCAGAGGTGATTATTATTCTGATTTTTTTCTACCATAGATTAGTTTTGCCTGTTCTGGAACTTCATGTTAAAGGAAACAAAAAGTATGTGTTTTTTAGTACATGGCTTCCTTCATTCAGCATAGTGCTTTGGAGATTCATGCATGTTATGTTTATCAGCAGTTTGTTTCCTTTTATTGCTGAGTAATATTCCATTGTGTAAGCTTACCATCATTTAAAAAAAAATAATTTTTCTGCATAGAGGACATTTGGGCTATTTCCAGTTTTTGGCTAGTGTGAATAAAGCCTCTATGAATATATTGTACACATTTTTTGTGAACATAAGTTTTCTTGGGGAAATTCCTAGGAGTGGAATTTTTGGGTCATAGTGTAGGTGTGTGTCTTAACTTTTGCTTATAGAAAAAGCAGTTTCACTTTTCTAAATATTATTTTCTATTGCTCCTGCCAGTACTTATCGTATGAGCAAACTAGATATTGCTGGTTACTTCTTTTGTAAACAAATGCGAAAGTAAATTCTATATATTTCTCTTATCCTCTCCTGAAAAAGTAAGTTATTAGAGGATAGCAATTTTCTTAAACATTGGCTTTGTAAATTTCTGCCTAGAGTAGGAAATATACGAATTCTGTATTTTGTATTGTTTTCTGAATGTATGTGTATATACACAAACAGGCACGCCCACACACAGGTCATATCTACTCCCCCTTAAGTCAGTAATCTTCAACTGATAAGCTAGCATGATTTAAACACACTGTTTTGGATTGGGGGCTCAGGTGGCTGTTGCTTCTATTTTTTAGTGTATAGTTAACATTGGCAGTCACCCTTATAATGATGTGACACTAGCTACCCCCAAGTACATTGAATAATCCATGCCTAGCACAAGAGAATTTGATTTAATTGGCAACAGTGTTTGCCCTCACATGATAGGCACTGAAGTAAAACCAAACCTATTTCTCTTTGTGTTATCTTTTTTTGAAATAACAACAAAAATTTTCGAAATATTGGAATTACATAATTTCCACTTTTGAATGCATTTATTGGGATCAAGTACCTAAGTAACTTTGTTTAGAAACTGAATACTTTAAAGCTATTAAGGGAATACTTGCAGCTTGCAGTTACAGTATTGTCAACAAAAGATGTGATTAAATAAATTGAATGTTGAAGACTTTAGGCTTATGGTTAACACCAGGTAATTAAAAGTAAGCACTGCTCTGGGAGTGCATTATATATCAGCTGTCCTCTTTACCTCATTAACTGGATTTTTGCATGTTTATGGAGCTAACTTCAATTAAAAAAATGCCTTTTAAGTTATGCCTAACAAGGTCTTTAGTTATTATTTTGGTATAAAGTATTATACTTTAATTGAAATTGTTATATCATAAATACCTGTGTTTGAATAGTATACAAGATGAGCGCTTTGATTATTTGATATTTTTGCATGTACTTTTTATACTTATGCATTGTTTTCCTATATAATATTATCAAAAGGCATAGTCTTTGGGGTTTAAAAAAGAAAAACTTGGGTTGTATACATCTTATGAAATTGTTCATCTGTATTTTCTTTTACCTTAAAGATCTCTAAGGTTTTATGATTTCAAATTAACAGTGCTTTAAAATCCTTGTAGAAACATATTGAGTTTTCTGCTTCAGTTCTGAGGTTAAGAAAAAGTTAATTACTTTTCCACTTGAGTGCTAAAATTTCTTTTTAATATACTTTTGGTTATATTTTATTTGTTAGATAATTAAAGATGATCCCCAATTTAAAAAGTACTGTGCAAAGAATATAAGTTTAAGTATTAACGTGGATTGTTATATTTCCATATGACATTGTCTTGGTTCTGAAAAAATTGCAATACAGATAAATATGAACTGCATTGAAGAGATTTCATGTTGGGAGAATATTCTAAATTGTATATCAATGTAGAGATCAGAAAGAAAATTAGAAAGAGTACTTAGCTTCCTAGTTTCTATTTTGATATTCGTGTAATTAACCAAAGTGATCTTCTGTATTTTTAAATCTATTTATTTATTTTTTATTACAGAAGTGTTGTCATCGCAACAAAAAAATCAGCAGTCCTACCTTCCACACTTACCACAAATATACCTATCAATGCAGTCAGTGTGGTTTCTTCAGTAGATTCAGCCCAAGCCCCAGATGTGGGAGGAGAATCACCAGGTGAGTTAGTTATCAGTGATTTCAGCAAAAATGTTTTTAGATCTCATTTTAGCAAACCTTAGGATTTTTTTTTTTTTTTTGTCTTTTGTCTTTTTCCGTGTCCGGCAACGGATC
>NW_007726356.1:30045-35260 GCF_000696425.1 Galeopterus variegatus
CGCCTCGCTCAGCCAGCTAGCGGGAACCGGTCTGTATGTGGGATCCGAACCCTCGGGTGGGAGCGCCGCCGCGCTTCCCAAGTGGCGCACTTATCCAGTGCGCCACCGGGCCGGCCCGCAAACCGTAGGATTTTTGATAAGGTTTAGTTTGTTTGGCATGTTAGACATCTTTGTGCTTTTATATTATAGTCTTGATTATTTGCTAACTTTCTGAATAAACTTGAGTAAAATCAAATAAATTAAATCAAGGATTTTGGTATTTTCTCCACTCAAACCTAGTAGTGTGTGATGGATTAGATGTGGTTGGTTGGGGATGAATGCAGAAATGAATGATAGGTTTAAAAAAAAATCCACCCCCCTGCACTTGAGAAGATGTATGTAGGTAGATGCTTAAATAAGAAAGTATTTGTGATATGTAATCTTTTAATCTGTTTATTGATTGCTAAATGTTTATTTGGTATTCACTACTTTGTCTTCTTCCATGTGTTTTTCTGAATTAAAGGTTTGGAAAGGGAATGCTGCTCTAAAATATAGCATCATTCTAGCACTAGTCGTACTGGTCAGTAACTCCTACAGCAATTTTATTTTTGCCCATCTTTCCTTCTACATTGTTCCTTCCAAGTATAAAAGCATATACTGTATATGGGTGCAAGATCCTAAATCCCTGTATGTTGACTAGAACTTAGTGGTGATGCTCGGTAAACTTGAAGAATGTATGATATTACAATGACCAAGTTAGGATGAAGGAGATGTTATTTTATATCAGTTGTATTTTTCTGGATGTTGTGCTGTTTCATAAAAAAGAAATTAATGACAAGATAATGTAACCCCAAAAGGACTCATCTTGTGACTCTAGACTGAGATTGACGAAAAATAACGAAATTTTGAAGGAATTTGTTGGTGGATTATATTAAATTCAGAAATAATGTTTTTACTTCTTTTGGTATATTTCAGGCAAGGATTTGCCTTCTGTCTATCTGCTGTTCTACTTGTTTGGCAAACTAATGTAGCTTGGAGAGTTTTGCTCCAAACTTGATGTTGCTACTAGCCAGTAGTTGGGGACTATTTTTTCCCTTGCTGTGTACTGTAATCATGTGTCCCAGAACAAATGCAGTCATCCCTAATCCAAGGATGTTCAAATCCCTTATAAAAAATGGCATAGTATTTGCATAAAACCTATGCACATCTTCCTGTATATGTTAAATAATCTCTAGATTACTTATAATACCTAATACAGTTGTATTAGTCTGCTTCTGTTGCTTTTAACAAAATACCTGGAACTGGGTGATTTTCATAAAGAAATAAGAAATTTATTACTTACAGTTTCTGAGGCTGGAAACTCCAAAGTCCATCTGGTGGTGGTGACAGTGACCCAGGGGTCTCATGTTGCAAGATGGTGGAAGCAGAGAGAGCAGAGAAAGAGTAGCCTCCTCATTCACTCTCCTTTTAAAGTCCTCTGAATCACGCCCCTGACCACCATTATTAATCCATTTGCTAAGGCGTGGTCCTAGAATCTAATCACATCTTCAAGGCCCCACCTTTCAATTACCATAATAGGATTTTCCACCCTCTTAACAGTCACAGTCGGGACCAAGTTTCTAATACGTAAAACTTGAGGGACACAATTCAAGCTTTGGTGAGTTTTGGGGGGACATAATTCAATCCACTACAACACTGCTTATGCATCACTTCATTCATATGAATTCAGCGTACTGCTTGGCACACAGCAAATTCAGGTTTTGCCTTTTGGAACTTTGTGAAATGTTCTACTTTCCTTTACCCTTAATACTTTCAATCCATGATTGATTGAATGCATGGATGCAGAACCCACATACGGGGGACTGGGTGTAGCATGATTCCATGGTTATTTATTTTTTGTCTTCTCTGTCCCCCCCACACTTATATTATTTGACTTGCAGTAGGAAAAATAATTTTTTTCAAAGTTTTAAGTGTAAGATTAATTCCTCACAGATTTCATAGTGTTTAGTAATACGAGAAAATGTTCACAGTAGGTTAAGTTGAAAAAAAAAAGCAATACTTTATGATTATAACTATGTGAAGTATACACCTTTTATACATGGTAAAAGCAAGGAAGTTTACTGTGAAGTTTCTTAATTATTTCCATGCAGTTGGCTATTAGCAATTTTGATTTTCAAAATTTACATTGTCTTTTCCAAAATTCCATTAGTAGTTTCAAATTATTATTATAATTAGGAAAAAACATTATTGGGCACACAGGTCCGGCTGTGTGCCCCTTTTCAAAAAGAAACAACTCAGAAGTCAAATGTTGGTGAAGATGGAAGTCAGCTTTTATTCAGGAATACCAATGACCTGAGGGGAGATGTTAGGATAACCCATCTCTCCAGTAAACCTGAAGAAGGAGAATAGCTAGACTAAAGCCATCTCCCCAGTAAACCTGAAGGAGAATGGCCAGGCCAAAGCCACCTGAAAGACTCAGATTTACTGAGGAGTTTTTAAAGAGGGGACCAAGGGAATGGAACGTGGGAGAATGTGAAGCAGGAGGGAGGGAGATGTGAGCCATGGCGACTCTGTGCAAGGAACCAGGTACAAGGTCTCGCCAAGATTCCGTCTGCTTTCTACTCCCATCCTTATCTCAGGGTGCTACTGGAAAGTATGTGCCTCGTTGCGGGTCTGTGGCTTCAAGTTGGTTGGAAAAGAACTTTACATTAATGTAAATAATGTCATTTTGCCCTGTAACCAAGGTTCAAAATATCAACTAACCATGGGAAAAAAGAGAACTCAGAGAAATTCATGCCAAGAAAAAAACTGTCTTTTAAAAATTTGCTTATAGCCCATGCGGTTTTAGGTCCCAACATGGCTTCAGTCCTGCTCACTCTAACAAAAATAGTTATTAAAATATTTTTTCACCTGGAAACCAAAAGCTGCAATGGCAGGAGAGTTTTGTAATGCTTTGCTTTTTATTTTATTAAAAAAATATTTTTTACTTAATAGACAATGTTTTAGATCATTTTAGGTTTATAGAAAAATTTTGTGGAAAGTACAGAGAGTTGTATATACCCCCTGCCGTGTTATGGGCTAATGTCATAATCCTGTCAACATCGCCAGTTGTAGAGCTCTTCTGCAACAACTGGGCCAACTGTTGAGCTAGGGCTGAGTCTAGAGCTCACAGACCCCTCAAGTCTGTTGTCCAGACTGGGTCACACACTTCGTACGCCAGGCTAGGTCACCAAACCCCTTACACGCAGGTCTATGAGCTAGGTAACTGGCAAACAGGTCCTTGGAAGCCACAGGTTGGAAAGCATGGCTGTGCATGGCAGTGACCGCCCAAGGCACTAGTCAGCCAAGGTGGTGGCACTGCGCAGGCGCACTAACTCCACCCACACACCACCTATTCACAGCAAATGCTCACCAAGGTTATGAACATCTGAGGGGCCCTGACCATTTTCCTATATTTTTTCCAGCACCCCTTCATCCCCTCTCTCCAGTTTCCCCTATAATTAACTTTTTGCAATAATGTGGTACATAATGTTACATTTTTTTCATTACTGTCTTAGTGAGAAATATAAAGGAAAATCAGTATAGAACTCTAGCAGATTTTCATTTTCTTTATTCATTATGCTTTGATGATTCTTTTTTTCTTTCTTTGGGGAAGAAATTTGTTAATTTATTTTGAGCTGGATGTGCAAATTCCTGCTTCTCTACCTCCTTTAAAAGAAAAAATCAACTGTGGTTTTTTAAAACTAGCCCCTTTTGGGAAAAATGCAATAGTTACTAATGTTTATGAAAGTGTTTGCGTGCCATCTTTTAAATTCAGTAATAGTGAGTTCCTCAGTAACTTCCCAGAGCAAATGTGGTAATTTTAGAAGTTCAATATACACTGACCCAAATATTTTCTTCTTATTTTGAATATATTGCCCTTTAATTTCAGTTTATAGGACAGAGTAAATAGGACCCATTGACTGCTTTTAAATACGTTCTTCAAAATTTAAATCACAGAGTCTTCAAAAGAGATAAGAATCAGAAAGAAAGCTGAGACAAATGGGTAATATTAAATACAAAACAGTATTTTACCTTCCTTTCTGAAGCCATTGTATTTTTTTCAGTACATCCCTTGTAATGTAAAATATTCAGTTTAAGAAACTGTATGCAGAATTACAAAGTAATTTTCTATCTTAAAGACTACTTTGCTTATTGGCCAAAAAACTGCAAAACCCTGTATTACTCATCTAGCCCATAATGTACCTTTTTTCGCTATTATTTACATTTTGTATAATTTGTGGTGGTAGTGTTTCTCAAATACAAGTGGTTCCCAATTTTTTCTATTTTGAGGTAGAATTTTAAGCTATTTTCTACTCCTCTCTAATCCATCTTCTTAAAAATAGTTCATTCCTTTTTCAGTCATTCCAAGTCTTCTTTGTGATGGTCTTTTTTTAAATCATTTGTTTTAGTTTCCACCTCTGACTTTTCCTTTTCTTTTCTTCTTCCATTGTGTTCTTGTCACTATTACATGGTTTCTTTATTTTAATTTTTTACTTCTATTCCATTCCATTAATTGATGCCATGAACATTACTGCCTTGACAAGAAAAATCTAAACCAATCTAGTGTTTTCAGTCATTCTCCTTTTTTCTTCTGTGGTCTTTATGTGCTTTTGCTTGTCTTTGTACTTTGTTAAGTACTCTCTTGGAATTCAGACCCCACAAAGAAAGTTATTTCTTCCCAGTTAATATGTTTAACTGATAGACTTTTGTTTTCTTTTTGGTGGGTCTCTTGATTTAAGATATTTGCCATTAAAAAAATTGAGAAATATACATATTAAATATTTAATAAATAAATGTTGAAGTTTATTTCTTGTGGTTCAAGCAGAATTTGGGAAATATAATTTGTGGATGAATTGATTGTTGTTGTGATTGTATGCTGAGCAGGGCAGTGTATTCTTGTAGACGTGAGTAAGTTAGTATTAATTTTGGTTTGGTCTTGGATTATTTTCTTTATATGAAAGTACAGTTAATACCTGTCCATATGGGCCTAAGCCTTTATGCCTTGGGATGACTACAGTTCTGAATTTTATAGTGAGTCAGCAACAAAAAAATGAACAGCTCCAATTCAGTAATAGACTTGGTCAATAAAATATTTACTTGATAATGCAAGTATATTAGCACAAATGAGAATTTCCTTGCAAGAAAACCATGTGAATATAAAACACAAACTATGAACGTCATAGCACAAAAATTT
>NW_007726356.1:35270-37331 GCF_000696425.1 Galeopterus variegatus
AATGAGTTATAACAATTTTTGCTTTATATAAGATTTAGCCCAAGAGGCTTATCTTTACTCATTCAGTAAAAGTTTTATTTATTTAGTGAGGAGCTTTGTGGACATATAGACTATTCCTCACTGAATTAACTGGTCTAGAATAGAAAGTGACCGAGTGAAATATACAAATACAGTGGAACAATGTTTAGGGATTAAAAATTGGCATTTAGTTTAATGATTTTTTATTTCAAGGGACAATAGTTATTTAGACCCTTAGAGACTTCAAATAAACAATTGACTACTCCCTGGATAGATGCTAGACAGATGATCTACTTGCATTTTCCTTTTATTCTTTCGAATGTCTGGAAAACTGACAATTTGAAGGAGCCAGTTTATCAATTGAAGAACAAGGAAAAGATAAGTCAGTATCATTCTACCTGTCGGAAGTAGATTCTACATTTACATGTACAATCATCTTTTGGAAATATTTAATGTTAAATTAACTTGAAACATTTGTCATAAATTATCTGAGTTGAAAAAATGCAGAATGTATTTGGAAATTACATTTTCTCTCTGGCAGGAATGAAGGACAAGCTGGTATGAAATTACTGATATATTTAACTTATTCTTTCATATGATTTTTTTTTTCTTCTAACTATTGCTGATTAATTTTTTATCCATGTTGATAAAGTGTATTCTTGTAATTTAAAACTCCTTTGTAAAAATCTTTGACATTCTCTGCTGGGTTTGAAAATTGGCATTACATCTAGGGCAATATAAGAAAATAATTTTTATTATTGTTTTATTTACAGCCTACAGTGTTCTTTTTCTTTTTCAGAATTTAATATGCATTTCAACTCATTAAAATTAGGGTTACAGTAAAAGCTAATTTTGTTTTACAACTACTGCCTAACGCTTCATACATTTTCTTGGGATTTATTACTTTCATCTCTTCTTTTAAGTAGATGGGACCTTAGTAGTTTCTTTTTATCAATTTCAGATAAGTTCAAGAAAAACTATCAATAGTCCTGTTAGAGAAAATGTCTGGTATATTTCAAATAATGATTGTCTTTAAAAATTACCTCTAGTTAAAAAAATGAAGTTGAGAAATATTTAATCAATCACTGGTAGCAGAAGTCAGTGGCCAGCTGTGTAATAAAGCTACTGAGGTTTTGAAGTACTTCACTGAGTGTTGTGTATGAATATAAGGATTGGACCTGACTCTCAGAAATCCATAC
Source organism: Galeopterus variegatus (assembly GCF_000696425.1). Taxonomy (NCBI): domain Eukaryota; kingdom Metazoa; phylum Chordata; class Mammalia; order Dermoptera; family Cynocephalidae; genus Galeopterus; species Galeopterus variegatus. The sequence continues at coordinate 36,488 of NW_007726356.1, forward strand.
CAAAGGGTAAAGAAGAATTTTTTCAACTTCGTCTTGTTTTACCCTCTAATTAGAAATTTTATTGTGAAACTGCAAAAATGGAAATATTTTTTGGGAATTGATATGGGTACTTTAAAAAATAGTTAGCTTGAAGAAATTTGCTATAGCTTCATTTTTACAGTAATCATATGCATGCTGACCAGTCAGAGTTTTTATGTATACTTAGCTCTCTATTAAATAGCAGGATGGTGAGGATGGGAGGAAGGTCAGCAATACAAAATTCCTAGCAAAAAGAAAAGTTAACTCTGATTATCAGGAAGGGGAAGGAAGTATGTTGTGGAAAAGAAAGATTAAGTATAGTTGAGTTGATTTTGCTCTAGGAATATGCTCACTCTAAGAGGTGGGCTTAGTAATTATCCAGAGGTTAATTGTGGAAGATTGCTGCATTGCACACTCTCCCAAAGGATCCTTGCCTGTGGGGGATCAGAGAGTGTAGATATCTGGATTCTAATGTTTGGTCAAGGCCTGGTAATAAGAACTGATGATTACTGAGGAAGTACTGCCTCTTTAAAGGCCAAGCGTGTTTCAGGGAAGATCAGGTTGCTCCAGATTCTTTGCTGTTTCTTAATCACTTATATTCACAAAATCCCTGATTAAATCCTGGCTGTGCTTATCTATATCCAGAATTAACTCCGTCTTACCTAAAAGAGTAAGTTGAATCAAAATTCCCAGATACAATTGAAGTAAGCCGAGGAAATTCTGGTATGATGTGAGGCAGTATAGACTTTTTTTTTTTTTTTGTCTTTTGTCTTTTTTCCGTGTCCGGCAACGGATTGCAACCCTCAGTGTTGCCCCCGTACCGGAC
>NW_007726356.1:37418-71928 GCF_000696425.1 Galeopterus variegatus
CCGGCCGTCGCCCCCGCCCCGGCCCGGGGACCGGCAACGGGACCGCAAGCCTCGGTGTTGCTCCCGCACCTCGCTCAGCCAGTGAGCGGGAGCCGGTCTGTATGTGGGATCCGAACCCTCGGATGGGAGCGCCGCCGCGCTTCCCAAGCGGCGCACTATCCAGTGCGCCACCGGGCCGGCCCCAGTATAGACTTTTAATAACAGTATTTTCTTCTAGAGGACTGTGGTGCCACGGGTGAATGTCTGAAATCCTCACAGCGCTAATTGAAGAGCTCTACGACCACACCAGTTGTGGTGCTCTGGCTAGGTGACCATGCTAGTTGTTGGGCTCTTTTACCTGCTAGCAGTCCTGCACTGACTGGGTCAATTGTTGAGCTAAGGCTGGGTCTAGAGCCCACAGACCAATAAAGCTCGTTCACAGACTGGGTCACAAACCCTTCACATGCCAGGCTGAGTCCCCAGACCTCTCACATGCCAGGCTGGGTCACCAGACCCTTTCACACAGGTCTATGAACTAGGTAACTGGCCAAAAGGTCCTTGGAAGCCACAGCTTGGAAAGCATGGCTGCGCTGGGCGGAAGCCCAAGCCCAAGGCCAACGCCTGCCTGCCTGCCCCACCAAACTCTCTCTCTCTCTCTCTAAAGAACACAAGAATAGCAACAAAACTGAAAAGATACATTGGCACACCAACTCCACACACACACACACACACACACACACACACACACACACACACACACACACACAATTTGCTTACAAAGTATGCTGAACCACACCCAGCTGGACCCGAGGTGAGGGCCCTGACCAAACTTTTCTGTTTTCCCAACAAGGACAGAGGCTATATTTACCAAAGGATTATGATCATGTTTTGTGTTTTCAGTTTCTAGACCTTTCAACAGAATTTACCTTTGGTTTCTTCAGTTTTTTTAGTGAATTTTTACAAAATTACTTTATAAGCTTCATGTCGTTTAAGTCACCTGTACTCTGTATCACATGAATAATTGTTGAATTTGGGTGTGTTTTCAGCCTGAAGTACAGACTGAAGAGAAACATAACTTTCTATAAATATTTTAAAGGAAGGAAACTATTATTCATTGTGTTTACTCTGGCCTAGGCTCTTTCTAAGGACTTTAATTTTCAAAATAATATTGTGAAGTAGGTATCACTACTAATTTCATAGGTAAGGAAAATAAGGCATAGAATTTGAATAGCTTGCCCAAGTTCACACAATAAGTGCCAGAGTCTGCATTCGAACTCCTAGCCCTTAATGCTTCCCCAAACATTTTAGTCCCAAAACAACCCCTTTAAGGGTATAGTTATCTAAGAAACTTACCTAATAGTGATAGTGCTAAGATTTTTGGTTGTGGGTGGTTGGTGAAATATTTTCTGCCAGTGTAGAACATCTTTTCGAGAAACAAAAACATGGTAATGGAAGTTATTTGAGAGATTGATGCTTGTGCTGTCTTGAAAGATTAGCAGGATTTCCTGTAGTTTTAGTACAGAAAGTCTCTGGTCTTGCATGATCTGGCATTTCTTTCTTAATGCTGGAAAGAAAATACGTTTTAGGCTGAGAAGAGTGGAAGAACTTTTTATATTTCTTGGGGGAACTGAATAAGTAATATGTAAATAAAGGCTCAACTGAAAATTGTTAGAAGTCACAAGTGTGTAGTGAATCACTCAGAAGAGCTCTAGAGTTTGAGGTTTTTTTTTTTTTTTGGTAGTGCTTTGCAGAAATGTGGGAAACTAATATTGGAGGATCTACTGTATCCTAGGTGCTTTACATTATTTTATTTAAGTATAATAAGGATCCTGTTAAAAGTCCAGTGGTATTTTTGTTTTCTGTATAATGCTGGTACAGATAGTTTAAAGGGAAGACTCTAGAATTCTGCATGGCAAAAAATCACTACAATCCTGAAAAGTATTTGTAGTGTGTGATTAAAGGTAAGTATCACTAATTATATATAAAGAATGATTATAAATCAGAGAAAAAGATTCCTGCAAAAATGCTCAAAACGTCAAAAAAAAGTCATTTATATTTCCTATTTTGTGAATTGATCAGTAAATTGGGAAAATACATTCAATTTCACTAGTAACCAAAGAAATGTAAATTGTTTATTCTTTCTAGAAGGCAAATTGGCAATATATATCAACTTTTAAGGTGTGTGTTTATTGATTTCTAGGAAGTTAAGGAAGTAAAAGAGTGTACATAGATTTATGTAAGCATAAAACAAAACATTGTTTCTTATGGCGTCAAAGAAAAACCAGAGCTGGATAGTGGTTAAAGCGCTAGAAACAGATTTTATTCAGGACTATTGCAATAGAGTGTTACCAAACCAAGAGGGGTTCTGCCTTCTGCACCAAATGACTAAACAGTCTCTCATGTTGAAGTTTGCAGTGATAAAGAACAGCATTTATTTGAGTGACCAAAGGAGATTGAGGAGCTAATAAAGGAGTATAAAGACCTCAAACTTCCAGGTAGCTTAAAATTGCAAGCATTTATAGAGCAAAATCATGAATGAAGGGCCCAGGAGTCGTGTGGGAATCTGATTAGTTCACGGTGAAGTCAGCATCATGCTTCATCAGATCTGGGGATTACGTGTTTTAGCAGATCTGGGGTCTGTGGTGGTCTTGCTTCATCTGCAAAACTAATTTAGGACTGGTGTCAAAGATGACTGAGTGCGAGATGATCTACGTGAATGTGTTTGGGTTGCCCTAACCAAAAGTATGCAAAAAATCAATTTGTACATGTGTGTCAGAACTGTTATCTTTAAAACAAAAGCAGAGGCACCCATCTGGTGACTCTAAATCATTTTTGACTATTATTTCAATTATTAGTACTTCATGCTTAACTGGCTACATTTTTTTTAAAGATAAAACATTCTTTTAAAATTTTTTTTATTGAAACAATTGATTATCTGTATTTGTGGGGTACAGTGTTGATCATCAATACTTGTGTACAATATGTGATGGTCAAATCAGGATAATTAACTTATTTATCATTACAATATGGAGTCATTCTTTGTGTCCATTAACCAATTTCTTGCTGACCTCCCTTGCTCCCCCTTTCCCACTTCTAGTAACCAGTTCTAAACAGAACATCTTTAAGCATCTTTCCATAATCTTTTCCCTATAACAGGTTCCCTCTATTATCTAGAGTCTACATGCTTAGCTGCCACTATAGGCTAACTATTAAACTGAGCAAAATAAATATTTCTAATCTTAAAGTATGAAATCAACTTAAATCTGTGGCTGTTGGTTGCAAGAGGAAAAGAGGCCTCAGTATGGAACTGTGCTCAATTCTGAATACAGCATGGGCAAGTGGGAATTTATAGCCAAGGAGTAGGGTGGGGGTTGGTGGAAGGAAAATTACTGAAAGGAAACATAGGGATAAGGGGGATTCTGATTAAGCTGACCCAACAGGATTCTCGCTGAAGACAGGCTAGGGTGATCATATATCACCTGGGAGATGGTGAAGGATAAAGTTAGATGTCGAGGGTGATCATTTATAAGGGTGGGGGAAATTCTTGGTAAACTGACTTAGGGTTCTTGCTAAAGCTGGATTTTATAAGGAAGTGCAGAGATGGGCCTAGGAAAAGGTTCAGGAGCCTGAGTAAAGTTTGGTCAAGCAAAGAATATTTGTCAGTGGTCAAAAATTGGAAAGAACCCAAATGAATGTCTCTGAATTGTGTTGGTCTGATATTTCCTCATGATTAGAAACAGAGTATGCTTCTTTGGTAGGAATATTACAGAACGGACTGAGAAGAAACTAATTCAGTCCCATGGTACGCAATTTTGATTTGCCTCAATAATGACAATAATTTTGATCACTTGATTAAAGTGGTAACTGCCAGCTTTTTATATTTTAAAAAGTTACTCTTTTCCGTTTTTTAATTCATAAATATTTTATGGGGAGGTACTTCAAAATAATTTAAATATCCTGTTCCTCAGATTGTCAATTTATTCATGTTAACATGGCCTTATGATTTCCTATTTTAGCATCAGTTTCTTTTTCCTTTTTTTTGGAGGTTGGCCAGTACAGGGATCTGAACCTGTGACCTTGGTGTTATAAGGCTGGGCTGTAATGGTTTCCTATTTTATTCAATGGATAATCAGTTACTATCATTGTTTATTTTGATGCTCATATTGTCCTCAATTAGGTCAGTGGAAGCCTCTTCAAACTGGCTTCTGTCGCCTTGTGACATATTCCATCATTCCTTGGGCATTTCCTTGCTTTCCAGAAAGTACATCTATAGGTTTCAAGCTCATTTCAATATGTTGTTTATATTCCACAGATGTCAAATTAGCCATTTCTTTTAGTGGAGAATGGAATTTAGAAACCAAGATCTGGACATTAGGTGTTAAAGATGTTGTTGCTTCCAGGTCCTCTCAGGGGACAGAGCTAGGAACTACATACACACAGGTTTATATAAAAGTATATAAAAATATATACCCTCATTCACATATGTTTATTTCTGTCTCTGTTTATTGGAACCATGAATTCACATAGATACCCTTAATTTCTAGCCGTTACCTCAGTTCTTTGCAGTTTTATCTTCTACCGAAATGCTGTCCTCACACTGTTTGGGTTCCAATAACTTGCTCTGGGCCAATGCAGCCTACACCCTGATGCATATGCTTCCCTTGATCTTTTCCAGCTCATTGCTTTAGGACTGAATAGTTCAAGGCAGCTTGGGAGAGAGAGTTCTTATTCTCTTTAAAGCAATACAATAACAGTATTTTTGTATTTTGGTTATAATGGGAAAATAACTGGTTATATTTGTGACAAGACTTAGATTCTTAGAGCTCTAGGCTTTTAAAGCAATTACAGTTACTGCCACAATCTGTATTCGTTAGTAATGAGGGAGGTGATGGAGGTGGTTTCCTATGGTTTATGGCTGTGGAACCAAGCTATAGTAGGACCCCTAATTGTTAGATATTCATCTTTACCACAAGCAAATCATCTACAACATGGTACTCTGACAATATGTTTAGGTTATACAACTGTTTTTCCTCTAGTTTACATAATCTTGAGGAAGTCGAGTGGCAAAATAAAGATTTCAAATAGTTACACAATTCTTTCTTAATTAGTCTTTTACCAAATCTTAGATTTGATTTGATTGCTTTCTTGATTTTATCTGACTGTGTTTTCTCATAATTAGGCTTCAGCTGCCAGCCAACTACAATTGTAGGATGACTTTGATTGTAAAACGTACTCTGATTTGAGAGATGCTGCCATGTGAAATAATGTGTGTCTTACTATGATGAAATAGGTTGTTATGGAAAAGCATTCTTAGAGATTTCCTTAATTCTGATTCTTTTAAAATACATCTAAGATTGCTACTTTTCTTGGTCAGTTCTTTCTCTATTTGACTTTGTCTAAAGTCTCTGTCAGTGCCTCTAACCAAACACTACCAGGACTACACCTTTGGTTGAATAAGTTGACTTATTACTCTTTGCAGTGAGAGAGAATGCACACAATGGGGAGACTTTGGACATCTCAGTAAGAGTGTTAGAAAGGATTTATTATAGGATTTGAACTTGTGTTGGGTGGTTTTGGTGAGGAGTAAAGGAAGTGGAGCTTCTGGATAGGATTCTTTCAGTAAGTAGGAGTAATTTTATGATATATTTTATTTAGATCAGGGAAGACTTGACTAAGGCTAACACTATAATTTGTGAAGCAGCAGCAATGCTGGATGTTTGCTAATTTATAAAATTTAGTAATTCTACTTACTAGAATATTAGGTTCTAACACTATAATTTGTGAAGCAGCAGCAGTCACTCATATTAGGATTTGGGATGTTTGATTATTTTTGTTGCTTGGACGGTGTTCATGTTTTTGTCTCTGTTAGGATGTGATTATAGAGTGATACTGGTTTTATGTTGATTGTCCATGGCTTTGTCTGACATTGACATTTTATGAAATTGTTTATATTCTACGAGAAAAATACCAAGACCTGGTGTGGGTTCCAGGTCAGCTACTATTAACACCAAAGCCTAGTTGGTAGTACCAGGCCATCTCCTGGATATCACAGGGCTGCTTTTTTCCTTCTCATCTGTTTCCACCATCTTTCTTTCTACATCCCAGATGAGCATTTCTTCTTTTATCTCTCCTTTTCTTTTTCTGTCCACACCACTTTGTGTGCTATAGGTGCACCCAGCATACCCCTGCCTGAAGTTTGGAGAACAGATCAAAAGCATCAGATCTCTGTGAAAGTAGTTTGAACATAATCGGTCATTTAACAACATGGAGACACGAGTGTATTTAAGGGTATCTGGGAGCACTGAATGGAAAGAGTGAAATAAGAGTACATGGTGGAAATTAATTTTACACAGTAGTTTGAACTAAGATAGTGACATAAAGTAGTAGGAAATAGAGAAGTATATACAGGTAGGAAGATTGACCTATTTCAGTATAGGAGTTGGGAACGATTAAGGGAAGCTTCTGCAATTAACATTGATTGGAGATCTATTATGTCTGATTCACTGGGCTCTAGAGGAAAAGGGATGAAAAAGATGAGGGCTTCGCTTTCAAAAAGTTCAGTATTGTAGTCAGAAGGGCTTTAAAAAAATCAGTTGAAATACAATGCGACAAAGGCAACAACAGGTTGTATACTGTAATTACAGTGAGGGCACAAATGGGAGAGTATGAATTCTGCTTGAATCATTTAGGAAAGGTTTCTCAGCTGGTCATTGGGTTATGTTTGCCAGACTGGACTCATGAGCAGTCAGAGTATAGCAGAAGTTATTTGATGACTTCATGAGGACAGTTTTCATGGTAATGGAGGTATAAATATTTAAATTTATGAATAGTTGGAATGAGCTGTTTCTGGTTTTTTTGCCTCATTACAAAATATGCTTCTACATGTAAATTTCTACTGACCCGTGGTGTTGAGTAGAAGGAGTTGTGAACCCAATTTAGTAAGTCAGAATTTACTTTTCTGTACCTCTTCAGCCCATGGATAGAAGGATTGCTTGTCATGATAATTGAGCTTGTAATTGAGATTTATATATGAAAAGAGCCAAGAAAAACTTTGTTAATTGTTAGATTTTAATGTGGTCCAAATAGTAATGGATATTTAAAAAATGCATTATGATGTGTTTTTGTTGACTGTTCTAAAGACATCCTTTTTGTTTGAGTCCTTTTATCTAAAAACTGAAAATATCTGAAAATGGTTATTTTTCTTTTATAGGCAGTAGATCATCTAATGCAAAATTGCCCTCAGTTCCAACAGTTGGTTCAGTTCCACAAGACCCAGTTTCAAATATGAGGTATTTAAGCTACTAACTTCTGTGTTGTGACTCTTTAAAGTATCTAGTTACATTTCTTTTCTTTCTTTCATTTTTCTTCCTTCTTAACATACATGACATTTGGAGGCTTGGGGATATTTTAGAAGTTCATTTTATTGTAAAAGATTATGAGATATAAAATATTCCTGAGAAGTGGCTATTTGTGATAAATGTGCTAATGTATAAGCAAATATTTTGTTTATGTAAACTCATGGCTTGTGTTTCAAATGATTGTAAATTGAAAGTTTGGAATTTGTTCTTCTTCTATAAAAATGCTGAAATAATAAGTGACAACCTGACAAAGCCACAATTATACTGAATTTTAGATAGAATTTTATTGTTGCTTACCTTACTTTGGGAATATGAATTTCAAATTCTAATTTGGAATGTCGTGAATGCATTTTCCATCACTAGAGCCGTAGTGGCCATGTAGTTCTTGATTTTCCTTACCACAATTGGAAAATCCATAGCACTACACAAATGTAGACAATTGGGTGATATTTTCAGAGATAAGAAGTTCTATGAGATACATAGTTATTGACAGCAGAAACTTCCATAAATTTGTGTCGATAGTTTCAGTAGCAAGTGCTTTCTTGGTGGTATAAATTGGAAGTACTCCTAGTGTGAACATTAAATAGTAGTGGCTGTTTGTGCTATATTTGGTTTATAAATCAGAAACTAAAGCTGTGGATATCTGTGAATTTCCTGAAATACAGGGGCTAATTTTTAAAAAACTCATTAAATGTATAGTGAATGTATGAATATGTGTACATACAGCCACAATGACATATATATGTAAATTGAGATAATTCTAAATGTGCCTTTAAAGTATATTATTTTTAAATGAAAAATTGTTCAGATTGCTTTAGAAAGAAATTGTCATAGAGTTCATTTAAAAAAGAATATAAACTGCTTCTTTCAGTTTATAAACATTTATTGAATCTGTACTGTATGCTGTAGCTGAGTACTTAGAAATGAAGGCATAGCTCTTGAACTCAAGATACTGATGGCTCAGTGGTGAATAGACAAATTTGATGAGGACTTGATAGAGTTTGTTAGATTTTAATGGGGCTAGAAAGAAAGTGTTTTTAACTGACCAGTTAAGACTTCCAGTAAGAACCGGTGCTTGTGTTAGTTGTTAATCAGATTGTTTGTTAGGGCCGGAAGTTGCAAGAAAGATCAGGTTAAAAAAGGATATTCAAGGCAGGAGGACTGATGTGCATAGCAATAATGCCTCTTTAAGTAATTTTCAATTTTTCACATAATTTTACATTTCTATAGAAATACATAATTCATTTAAAAAAGTAGAAAATTGTTAAATTCTGTTGAATAGTTCAGGTAACTTAACATCTTTCCATTAGTATTACAGAGAGGCTTGAACATGCTTTGGAAAAGGCAGCTCCTCTCCTGCGAGAGATTTTTGTGGATTTTGCACCATTTCTTTCTCGGACACTTTTGGGTAGCCATGGACAAGAATTGCTTATAGAGGGAACAAGTAAGTGATTTTTCTTTATTTCACTTATATATATTTACATTTCAAAGTTAAAAACTCAAATGGATAATAAGAGATGCATGGAATTTTGTTGTTTTAAGTGTTTTCAATCTTTGACAAAGCTTCTCATAGTGTTTATATCTTTTCAAGAATATTTTACCTCTCTGTTCTAAAGTTTTTGAGATTTTTATAAGTGATTTGGATGAATCAGAAAGTATGAGTTGAGCCAAAGAACTAATTAAAGTTAACTATGAGAGTAGACAGTAGGAAACACTAATGTCACAGGGTTTTACTTGACACCTCTCTGTTCTAAAGTTTTTGAGATTTTTATAAGTGATTTGGATGAATCAGAAAGTATGAGTTGAGCCAAAGAAGTAATTAAAGTTAACTATGAGAGTAGACAGTAGGAAACACTAATGTCACAGGGTTTTACTTGAGCTTAAGGTCCATGTAAACAACAGTGTATTGCCGCATATTAGGAAAATGAGGAATGCGTTTTTAGTCTGTATTAGTGAAATTCTGTTTTACAGCTAAGTAGAGATAACAGTAATATAGTACTCTATCCTGCTTACATCATACATAGTTTACTGGGTCTCTTCTAGGTATGTACTTTGAGATTGTGTCAAACTAGATAGCATACAGAAATACGTTGCTGAGGGGACTGGAAACCATGCTGTTTATGGATTGGATGAGGAAAAATGGGACATTTTTTTTTGTATGGGGCATTTGCCACATAGCAGGTGTCTTCAAATATTAGAGAAGGTGACTCCACCAAGTGATAGTAGACTAACCCTGAATTTCCTCAGGCAGCAGATCAGTTCAATAGAGGGCAATTTTCCAGATATTTAATTCTATTTAAGAATTTAACATAATGACTTCAAAATACTAAACTTTATCCTTTTAAGTAGAATTTTTTTTTTCCTTTTTGTCTTTTTTACTGACCGGCAACGGGATCGCAACCCTCGGTGTTGCGCCCGCACCACGCTCAGCCAGTGAGCGGGAACCGGTCTCCACATGGGATCCGAACCCTCAGCGGAAGCGCCGCCGCACTCCCAAGCAGCACACTCTCCAGTGCACCACCAGGCCGGCCCTAAGTAGAATTTTTTAAAGGAGAAGCTAGAGAACTTTAATCAGTGATGAAATCGAATTAAATTTTGCATTCAAAAGTGTTTGGACTAGTTGATTGCAAAATCTGGCTTGTCTTTGTCCATGGTTGATGGTTTAGGATAAGACACTTATATTTTCCTCAAAACTGAAAAATCATGGAAAAGCACTCCCGTCTCTACTCTAGTGTGTTAAAATATCAACCTACCACTTTAGTTATTATAATTTTTTTGTTGTGTAACAGTAACTAGAGGATCTCCTATGGAATTTCTTAAACTTCTGAAAAAGCCCCTGTTTTGCAGAAATAAGGATGTAATGGAAATGCAAGGTATAGGTAGGTTAATAGTTTAAGGTATCTGTATCTGAATGTAACTATGGGGTATCAGCACATCATTTGCCCTTTAAAATATTTGTCTAAGTGTTAAGCTTTAGCTAGGAATTTCATCTTTGATATCATGTATATGGAGTTGGTGATACACAATCTTATTTCCATAGAGTCAAAAAAGAGCAATTAATTTATTTGAGAAAGTTCAGGTTTTAGAAATATTTAATTAAGTTCAGGGTGACAATTTACTTTGATCTGTTTGACGGATATAAATTATTTAGCTATGGACTATTTGATTAAGTCATGAAGAAATTTTATTAATGAAGTAATAAAATTTGAAAATAATTGAATTAAAAAATCAAAGAGTCTATACTACTAGGCTTTTCTCTAAGTTATAATTCATGTATTGAGTATTTATTTTTTTAAAGCAGGGTGATGACTTATGAACTATATTTGTTTCATTACCATAAAAAAGTGAATAGAATGTGTGTATTAATTATAGCCTTTCAGTGTAGCAAGACATTGTTGCTTATTAGTTGGTCTTTGAATTTTATACTAGATCCAACAAAATAGGATACTTAGAAGTATTAGAAATTGACAATTCTGGATCCCTGAACAAAATTTAATTTAAAATCAATTTCTTACTGGTAAATTCTGATAAAATTAGTAACAAGGAAGAAGATGTACTGTTGCTTATTTATAAACTTTTTTATTTATAAACTTGAGCAGTGCCTAGTTACTGGACTGTGTTTGTAAAGATAGCAGACAAATCTAAGAGTTCTTATTTAACTTATAAACATATTTCAAGTTACAAGCCGTGCTTTGGATTGTGTTTTTATGCATTGTAAAACAAAAAGGTTTTGAGAGGAGATGATTGCAGTATAGCATTGTAAAAGCAGCATAGTACTGTACAATAAACATTGAACTAAAAGGCAGGAGACTTTGGTTTTAATTCGATTTTTGCCAGTGACTTGTTGTGTGACCAGGTATTGAAAGTTAATTAATTAAAAACATTTTTTTTTACATATTCAAAAAATTTTTAATGGAAATGTCAAATAGTGACAAAAGTAGGAAGTACAATATTCATGAACTTATTACCAACTACCCAAACATCTTCATTTTTCGTAATGATTTGGTGTCTCCATTTCCCTTTGTTTTGCTTAGTGTTTAAAACAGTCCTAGGCATCATGTCATTTAATCTCTGACTACTTAATAATGCATGTAGAAAAAAAGACATTTTTGTTCATAATCACAATGCCATTGTTAACATCTGACAATATTAATAATAGTTCCTTAATATAAATTGATACCCAGCCCATATTTATCTTTATCTAAAAAATGTTTTTTTTTTGCAATTGAGTTTCTTTCAGTTAAGATCCAAACAAAATTCACTTATCACATTTGGTTATATCTCTTAAGTTGCTTTTAAGTACATATTAATTTCAGATAGTTTCTCTCATTCTCACTCTGTTTCTGTGCTATTGTTTTTTTGAAGAAATCTGGTTGGTTATTCTGTAGAATGTTATGTATTTTGGGACCCTGTGGATATTGCTTCTTTGTGATGTCATCTCTACCCCATTTTTTTCCTAAAGACTCAAAGTTAAATATAAAAGTTGTATTAGCTGTAATACATCATATTACATCATGCCTGGAGTTAGATATTGTCTGATTGCCTCAGTTTGAGTGATATTAACCCTCTTTTTAAGTAGCTATAACCCTTTGTAAGGATTGATATTTTATATTCTTAAAGAGATCTTTCAAAGGACAAAGAGACCATTAGCTTAAAATTTTTTTATTCTATCTTACAATTACCATATGTGAGTTTATGGATCCTTTTTATGAATCTAAGATTCATTATGGGGTCTTAGTGATCTTATTTTTCCTGTATCTTGAAACATTTTGTTATTTCATCATTACTTACCAGTTATTCTCAACTATGCTAAGAACTAAAATAATAAGAAAACAAGAATGCTGGAATTGCTGCTAGAATGATGGTGGAATAGCAAAAGAAGTCATTACTCTTGTATTTTACCCTTAATTTTGTTACTGTTTTACCCATCATATTTTAAGAAAGTACAAACTTGCATTCTCAGTGGGAACAAAAACTTGTATTTGGGTAGGCAAAAATACCATATTTTACCCTTAATTTTGTTACTGTTTTACCCATCATATTTTACGAAAGTACAAACTTGCATTCTCAGTGGGAACAAAAACTTGTATTTGGGTAGGCAAAAATACCTTAGATATTACAATGGTTTGTGAACCCTCAAAGTGCCACACAGTACATACTGTCTATAATGTATATCAGCATGTCATTCAACAGGAAGGACTTCATTGTGCCGAATTTATGAGGTAGTTTTTGGCAAGAACCTGGACCATCCCAGTGTTCTAAAAAGATATGTGACAGTGTTTTTCCATCTTTTGTGATGATTATGTACTACAGTTTACTTGATACGGTTTCTAAGTGGATAAATGCTAAAGGCAGGTGTATATACAGTGATGACTGGAAGGTAAAGTTCATAAAGAAATGAAAAAATTTAGTGGATTGATCATTCTAAATGGTGTTTATAAATCTAAAAAAGAAAATAGTTTGCAAGTCTGGAGCAAAGAAATTGTCCTCTCTTCAACAAAATTTTGAGTTATCAAACTTTTCCAAAGTGTTACATTTGTTGATATAAGTTCAAGAAGAAAAATCAGAATTAATGATGAGTTAGAATCTATTAAAAATGTATTTGAAATATAGAATTAGTATTTACAAGATGGATATATCCCAGATTTGTGATGAGCATTTAGTTGCATCCAAAGGATATTGCTCATTCGGGGGTATATATGAGGATACTTGCAAAAGTTCATGGAAAGATTGATATAATCTTTTCATTCTGTTTTTTTGTGAACTTTTTGAAGTAGCCTTGTACATATACCTTCAAAACCAAGAAGATATGGGATAAGAATTTGATTTTATTATGCTTAAATTCTTATTAAAATTTCTAATAATATGTATTACCAGTCATTTATCTTTCAATTATTTGATAACTTAAAATATAAGAGGCAAAAGGGTTTTTATATTCCAGATGATAAATGGTCATGACTAGTTTTCTTGGTATACTTGAGGGTTTAGACAGATCAATGGGCTTAGATGGCAGTAGCTTAATATCTGGTAAGTCATTTAATCTTATAACTGAATTCCTATATCTGGGAGAGTCTCTACTGAAGAAATTGTAGTGGTATTTGGTCATGAAATTCCCAAAGAGTGTAAAACTCTCGGCTTGTCGTCCTGAATTTGACCTTTTGAAAAGACTAAAATTCCCTATCTTTGAAAAACCAACCAAAAAATAAAACCAAGCAAACAGAACCCAGCTATTATTCTGAGAGACTTTAGAGAAGTTGTGTTATGACTCTGTGGGCTCAGCGACCTGAATGAACTCATAATATCCTCTTTCTTTTCATTGAGGCAATAATTGTGTGCGTGTATGTGTATGTGTATTTGTAAAATGAAAATTGATACTTCTGACAGCAACTTACAACCTGACCCTAAGTGTTGTTTTAGGGTCCACCTTTGAGTAGTTCTTAGAGTCTGACTGTAAATTAAAGGCAGATTTACTAGTTTATTATTAATTTCTTGCTTTTTCATACATGTACCCAGTGTCACCCAAAAGCAAAAATTTAGGTCAAAAATAGATGTGATTTAAGTTGCACAATCTGAAGCCAAGTCCTTTTTTGGGGTTATCTCCTATTTCTGTATTCCCAAAGTTATACATTTGTATTTACAATATTTATTTCCTTTAGACAGGGAGCTTAGTGTTAGAGGTCTATTATCAGGTCTCTTTTATCCTCTGAAACCCTTTCTCACTTAAAATTGAATATACTGTTCTCCTTGCCTTCCCCAATAAATCTACAATCACCCCCCCCGAAACATTAATTGTTCAAATCAAACTGTGAAATGTTATGTGACTTTTCACTAGCATGGATATTCTGCACATTGAACTCACGGTCAGTGGACATGTTTTTGCTGACTCCTTAGTAGGTAGCAGCTGTCAACCTTTCTATAATTTACTAACCTTTATTATTGGGAAATAAGACTGAAATGAATAAGTATAAATGTTTATATGTAGTTTTTTTTCTTAATTATGTAGATATTGAAATATCCTGTGATATGTGTTGTAAAAGGGACAAAAGAGCACCTATAAATCTCTCTAATTTTGGATGGGCCAAAGTCCTTTTTATCAATTTCATTCATTATCTGAGCAGATATGAAAGGGCTCAGATTAGGGGCCAATGGTGGAATTCTGGTTCCTTTAGAATAGAGCGATAAGAATTAATGACCTAATTGTTGAAAGGTCTGAATTGGCTTGCTGGAAGTAATGGGTTTTGAAGTTGGAATAAAACTGAACTTCTTTTATCTGAATTACATTTTATGAAAAGTGGCATTTCAGACCAGCAGAGGGCTACACCAGTAATGACAGATGGGGTATTGCTCTGCTTTTCCTTTCAGCTTTGGCAGCATTAGCCTGATGAGCTATATTCATATTAGCCCTACAGAAAATACACTTTGGTCTAGTTAATGGCCTGCTCACCTAATGCAGCATATAGACATCTATAGCTCATTTTCTTGCCAGTGCTGACACTTACCATCATTTCCATGTTATATATTTTTTCGGACATTGAGAAAAATGGTTCTTTTTTAAAAAGTAAAGGAGGTGAACAACCTATTTAACTTGAATGCTGTTTGTAAAGCTACAAAATGCCAACATATGCCATCATTTGGTTTGAGGCATTATTGAAAAAAGAAAGGAGAAGAAGGAACTAAAGAGCATGAAGATAAAAGAAAGGGAATGGGTTGGATACTTGGAAGAGCTTAACTGGTGAGAAAAAGAGGCTAATATTGTAGGTTGTTTAAGGGCTACCAGGAATTATTTTAGATGTTATACCTTTGAACTTAAGCTTGTGTTGGCCTAGAAGAATATAGAATAAAAAAATTGTATCATTTCTGATTATTAGAAGTGTAATTTAATAATTAGCCTTTTTAATTATTGGCATTGCTTTGTTTAGATAGTGGTTATAAAATGTTCTTTGAACGAACTATTTTAGATTTCATTGGTATTAAAACTAAAGAATTCTTTAGATGGCTGTTAACTATACAAAAGTTCCTTCCTAAGGATATTTTTGGTGAACCAAAATGGAACATAGAAGAGAACATATAAATGGATTAATTTATAAGAAATTAAGAATATATAACAGACAAGGGCTTACAATTCTGTTCAGGTTTAGAGTGAGGTCAGAGGTCAAAGTACTAATAAGAGTGTTTGGGATGTCTGCTGCCATGAAACAAAATGGAAACTTGATTGATAGCTAGAGGGTTGAAGGCAGGGAGTGCGGTGGAGAAAGCAAAGGTCAGGGAGCCATTTCCCTTCTCTGCATGTGTAACGATCAACTCTCTCCAAAACAAAATGTAGATGATATTGATCAATATGGCATATGTTGTGCACATTTCTGTGAGTATTGTGAAATGACATATATATGAAGTTAAAATAAATGTTTTAGTATTTTGAAAGCTGAAATTAAATAATTTACAAAAAATGTTAGTTTTGATGCCACGTTTAAAGTAAGTGTAGAGTACCTCGTTTAATCATATGATCAAATGTGTACAGCTTTAGTTCTTAGCAAGATGTCGAAGTTTTATTTTAAAAACCAATTTGGACAAAGTTGTATAACACATAAATCCCTGATGTTTGTTTTTTTACTTTGTAATTCTTTTTTAATTCTCTTTAAAATAGGTCTGGTTTGCATGAAGTCTAGTAGCTCAGTTGTGGAATTGGTTATGCTACTGTGTTCTCAGGTGAGTGACAAGAAGAAATGCTGAATTAAAAGTAAATTCTCACATGAATTTCACTTGACAAGGAAGTTACATTTGCATTGTCAGAAACTTTTGCTATAGTTAAGTTTTGAGTTTGCAGTTTTAAAATAATTTTATTTGTATGACAATAGGATTACTTTGATACTACCAAAAGATTTGTCTTTGATACTAGCAAATGATTTTGAAGCAGGTGCTGAGAGAAAGCAGGTAGATAAATGAGAAACAAAGGTTTTTAGAGTTACGTTAAAAAAGTCCAGATCAGATGATCTTGAGATGACTAAGTTTCTTTGCTGTCTATATTAAGGTTATAGAAACAGATTTATTTCTATACCTTGTGGATGCCACTCTTTCTCCCTTGGGAATCATGGGTTTACTTCCCTTTTGTGCAGAGGTTATAAAATGAGTGATAAATAATTTTGAATTCTTGTCATTGCTAATTATTTTTGACATACACAGTAGACTTGGGAAAACATAAACAAAAATGCGGCAGGCATCATAAGAAGATGTAGAAAACAAATTCCTAAGAGCAAAATTACTTTCAGTGTTCGGAAACCTTGTACTTCATGTGATAAACTTAAATGATTTTTTAGAAACATATAAAAACATGGATCCTGCAATATTTTGTTTTCTGTTTTGCAATTAAACAGATGAATGTTTTTATTGAGAGCTTTCTTTGTAGTCTTTTAAAAGTGATATCTTGCTGGTAGTAAATTCTCCTACTTAAAACTTTAAAATAGCCTTTTTTAATAGGAAGGGTATTGGTCTAGAGGTCAAGGGTTTTGACCCATTTCAGAACCTTTGACCTTCATTTACAACTCTTACGGTTTACTTGCCTAACGAATAAGGATAATGCAAAATTAATGTTTCTTTGCATCGATTTATTCGTTTTAGTGCCTATATTGCCAAATTTATTTAGACTGTGCTGATGGACGTTTCATGAATACAAATTAAAGAATCATAGAAGGTGTGAAAAATCAATATATACATTGTCAGTAAAGTGCAATAAGAACAATTACTTCTAGAGATTATACCTAATGGATTTTTATGATGAACTTGTGAGGAGTAGTTACGTTTCTTAGTAGGCTTATTATTCCTAGATTTAGTGAGAATCATGTTTTTATAATTTAATCCTCTGCTTTAGAAAACTCCATTTCTTCAAAAACTGACTAGTAAGATTTCTCATTAAGCCATCTGATTCGAAATAATTATTTCTTGGATGAAAGTTGACATGTAACATTCTTATAACTACATGATATTAACCTTAATTTTAAGAAGCATTCATATATGGTTTTCGATATTTGTTCACAAGAATATGAATTTATTGTTTATAGTGATCTAATTGTTTCATAGGTGAATTTTGATGAAGTTTCACTTTCTGGTTTAGAAGAATTGAATTTTGATGAAGTTTCACTTTCTGGTTTAGAAGAATTGAGTATATTTTTGGTACTTGAAAGCTATTTCAGATGTACTATATTATATATTTGAATGTTAGAAGCTGCAAAGATAAAGCATGACATGTTTTAATATATGTTTTTGTCGTGTATGCCACAGTATCATTTAATACTAATCCAGTCAAATGGGACATGAAGATCACGTAGTACAGTAAGTTTGAAAAGTCAGATATTCTCAAGATTTTTGTTTGAATAAAATACATTATTGGGTATTTGGAGTCCTTAACATTTCTTATGAGTTCTTCAAAAGTTCCTTGGCATCTCTACAAGATGTAGCACAGTGTGAAAAATGATGTGAAAAATGAAGCCAGAATTAGCTCCAGATGTATACAGATTGTTCTGGGGTGATAATTACATTTTTCACTTTGAATTTTCCTAATTCAAAGAGGTCAACTTGGCAATCACAAAAGTGATTTATTTTGTTAAGAAGTGAACTGTCTTTTTCTACATGAAAGCTTGAGAGATATGTAATTGAATTTCAAGTCGACATTTTGCAGATACTGGGTGGGGTTGGCGTGAGTTTGATTGATAATTTTTTTTAGTCTGAGATAGGGTGGGAAGTAAAAAGTCACCATCTTGCTAAAATTTTAATTAATTTTTTAAGAGGAGATGGAGAGGGTTGAGTGCCAAAGATCGAAAGATCAGGTCAAAAACTCGTTTTTAATCACATAAGTAATGGGATATGCTTATGAACTTAACATCTGCAAATTTGAGTTAAAACTTTACAAATTAGTTGGTGTTAATTTCATGACAATCAGCCATGTTCTGATTATTTTTCTGGAATCCACTCAAAACTTATTTTCATTTTGCATTCTTTTTAATGAAGTGTTTAACCACATTTCTATTACAAAAGAGACTTTAGATCCTAAATTTAAGAAATGAGGAATTAATCACATTTTGTTTGCTGCCTATAAGACCAAACAGATCACTATATATTTCTTTAAAGCTTCAACTAGGTTTGTGTTTTTCAGTGTCCACTTATTCAGTTAATAGTTGATTAGGCATTATTTTATATTTTATCCTACTTAAATTTTAATATCGTTTAGGCAAAGTGGTATTCTTTGGGAGCTGAAAAGCTCTCTTATAATAGCATTATATTTTTGAGTAAAATTAATATATATTTAAGGTTTATTAAATTAGATTTAGGCATATGTTGAATCCCTTATAAAATACTTCAAGAACTATCTAAGCTCAAAAGACTGATTTAAATCCTCTTCACTTAAATTAAGATTACACATTCTTCAGGAAACTGTGTGTTCTGTGATGCACACGAGAAAATTAAACAAGTTCTCAGCTATATTTCAGATTTAGTTTTTCACAAGCATGCAGCTTATTTGTGCTCCGCGATTGTGGTGTATGTGTATAAACCTGGTAGAAATCTATAAGAATTTGTAGAAAATGTTAAACAAATGTTTCAAGTAATAGTACCCTAGTGTTGTATAATGTGTTTGTGTCTTGCTCATTTCACATTAATAACATTTTTGAAAGAATTGACATTGCATTCAAGGCCACCTTATAAAAGCGTTGAGTTGCTCATCCTAATTCAGTCTGACATACATTCCAATAACACTACCTCCCTTCTTGGGTTTAAAGCTAAATTTATGACTGTGCATTGTGAAGTGCATCATTTAAAAATGGTTTCAACCCAAAACATCTAATAAATAAATAATGTGTATGGCTACTCAGTAGTAGACTTTCTAGACTAGAAATCATTCCATCGGATACTCAACAGTCCACTATCGGAGAGGGCTGTCAGATAAATCTTGTGGTAGCTGCATTCATGTCCTGTAAATCACATATTATTGTCTGAGCCTTCTGCCAGGTCATCTATTCTTTTCCCATTTATCAGAAATGCATACAGTATATAGAAAAACTAGAAGCACCATGTAGTCTGGTCTGGCATCTTGTTTGAGTAATTAATTAGCAGCAGAAGTTAAACCTGGTGGAACCTGGTAGGTACTGTGTAAGTCTGATTTTTTCTTTAAAAAATAAAGGTGATTTTAATCAAAATAAAGATTATTCCTATTTTGGGAAATACTTCCTTCACATGAAAGTAATGGTGTAAGGTTTGATCATTTTTGACTCATGTGTTTTTTCTTTCCCTTGAGTTATTCATTTTAAATTATGATATTTACAGTAAGAATCAGCACCATTCTTATGATTCTTTGTCACTTTTGTGTTTGAATTTTTTTCTGATTCTTTATAGTGAAGTATTCCTTTTTCTGTCACTTTCGTATAATTTCTTTTCTCTAATCCTGCTTTTCTTCTCCATCTTGAGTTTATCCCTTCTGAATATGTGACATAATATTATTGCTTTTGCCTTTTTAGTTCATGAGCTTTTCCTTTTTATACTTGTGATGGTTTTATAGATGTGTATTTTGAGTATGAGTCAATTATTAAGATAAACAAAAAACAAAAAACCCCCAAGCAAACCAGCTCTTTCTACCATGGCACGGAGGTCTTCACCATTAGGTCTCTCTTACTGCTTGAACCTCATTTCTTACCATTTAGATTTTATATCTATTCTCAATTCATGCTGAACTATTTAAAGTTGCTCAAATGTGCCATCGTATTTCTGTGTATTGTACATGCATTTTCTTTCCCTAGAATGCTCCTCTTTCAAATTTGATGACTCTGATTGTTGGCTGCTTTTTATCATTCAGAGCTCAGCTTAATTATCCTTTTCTCAGACCATCCTATGTACAGTCAGTATTTCTTTTGTCTTCATCTTAGCACCAATCAGAATTTACTTCATAAGTGTGTATATATATATGCTAATTTACTTGTTTATTGTTAGTCTCCCTCTGAGTATAATAGACTCTATGAAAGTAACAGCTATTTCTGTTTTTTAATTTAAGTATAAGTAGTACCTGGCCCAGTCCCTGGCACATTACAGCTGCTCAGTGAATATTTATGGGAAAAGTAAAATCATTCACCTCCTAGCTAAATTACAGTCTCTTCTGGAAAGCTTTTTGTGACTCCTGCCTTCTGCATAACTCTAAGCCTAAGTGAGGTATCGTTCAGAGTATTCAGTGACCCATATTATGGTAATTTCATCCTCTATTTAAATTGTGTATGATTTTTTTCTCTCTTCCATTTAGACTGCAAGTTTCTTGAAGGCCAGCACTGTGTTTTGTTTTGTATTGTATCTCTAATATCCAACATAATTACTGTTCAACCAAATGTTTATATAATTATATAATTAATAAATAAATGGTAACATGGATCATAAGTCACTATATTTTGGACTTTTGGCCTTTTTCATTATGAAATATCTCCATACTTTTTGATATTAATTAATTTTTATATTAAGTCTTTGTTTTCATTGTCAGCTATTTTGTCATTATCAAATACTGTAGTTGTGTTCATTTGTAAATAAGGTCATTTTTTCATTTTTTTTTTTACTTAATCAGACTCATCTCTTTTTTAAAAATCGGCTTCATTGAGGCATTACTTATATGCAATAAATACGCACACATTTTAAGTGTACGATTCTGTTAATTTTGACGTATTTACAACCACGTAACAACCATTTTTACCCAGGAAGTTCACCGTGCCCCTTTGCAATCAGTTGTCACCTTTACCGTTCCATGTTGCCACTGATTTGATTTATGTTACTGGGGAATAGTTTTACTTATTGTAAAACTTCGTATAAATGGAAACCTATTTCTTTTAACTGGGGTGCTTACATATTCATAGTTTGCCGTGTGTAGGGTACACTTCAACCTTTTTCACTAAATCTCACTATCCAGTGTTAAGAAAATGGTGTTTTTTTGTTTTTTTTTTTTAAATTGAGCCCATAAAACAGGGTTATTTTTTTGCCAACCACAGAATAGGAATTGTGAGTATAAGTTGCTTAGTGGAGATAGAAATAAGTCTTCTTAAATTCATATGCATTTTTTTTTTTTACTTGTAAGGAAATCCTGTAGTATGAAGCTTTTGTACAGCATTATGGTGAGGCCATTAAGTATACCTTTGGAATTTTCAATTTTTACTGTCAATCAAGCTCAGTTCAAATGGAATTCTCTTCTGTAGAGCTTTGCGTGAATATCTCTGCCTTGACTGAGGCCTTCTCTTTATGCTTCTTTGTAGTATTATTTATTCATTTATTAAAAAAACATGTATCATATGTTTTAAGACAAGCCCCTCCCTTTAAGGAAACAATAATCTTTTACTCCTTAAGCAGTACAGGAGACAGATAATTAAAAGAAAGACAAATAATTATAATACAAGATAGAATTATATAAGGAGTTTAAGAGAAACAGAAGTAAAACATAGAGGCAGGGAGTAGAGTAAGGGATGGGGCACCAAAAAAAGCTATTTTTCAATGCCTGTTTAATCTTATACTTATTTAATTTTGATCATCTTAATCTCTCCTGACTGTCAGGAGATTCTGGATCCTATGTTTTTATAATTTCATCAGGGTCAACAGATACTTAATTTCCAAAAGCATTTTCTCTACTCTGTTCGGTGTCTGTAACTTTCCTTGGTTGGAATTATGGTAGCCATGTGCTTGTTTGATCAGTTGTCAATATCTGACTTTTCCAGAACAACAAATTCCAGAGTGTGTACTGTGTGATAATGTTAAATAATTTAAATAATTTTTAAAATAATTTTTTTAAATGTTGGTTTAAATACATTTCAATTAGATTTCTTCACTACATGGCCTCTCAGAGCCTTTAATTTAATAAATAAATATATATATATATGTACATATATTATACTCATATAATAATATATATTGTTGAATCTATAATGGGGGTAATATTAACGTATTTGATTGCAGGATCCTTTTTATTAGCATAGGGCTTGTGGATAATTTTTGTGAAATATAATTTGGGAAAAGCTACTGTTTCATCAGAGGTGAGACAGAATGTGCAGGAGTTGCCGCTTTTTAGTATGCTGCATCTTCAATCACAGTGAATAAGGAAAATCATTATGTATGTAAAGTTGCAAGTTTTTTTCCATGCAACGCTAGTTATTTTTGCTTCATTCAGAAGAAATTATCTCAGTTATCTTTTTTGTAGATAATATGGACACAACTCTCAATTCATGCATTGTTTTTGAGGGCAGAGGTCTTCAGAATAATTATAATAAAAGTTGATATTCCTTCTTAAATGTTGGTTTAAATACATTTCAATTAGATTTCTTCACTACATGGCCTCTCAGAGCCTTTAATTTAATAAATAAATATATATATATGTACATATATTATACTCATATAATAATATATATTGTTGAATCTATAATGGGGTAATATTAACGTATTTGATTGCAGGATCCTTTTTATTAGCATAGGGCTTGTGGATAATTTTTGTGAAATATAATTTGGGAAAAGCTACTGTTTCATCAGAGGTGAGACAGAATGTGCAGGAGTTGCCGCTTTTTAGTATGCTGCATCTTCAATCACAGTGAATAAGGAAAATCATTATGTATGTAAAGTTGCAAGTTTTTTTCCATGCAACGCTAGTTATTTTTGCTTCATTCAGAAGAAATTATCTCAGTTATCTTTTTTGTAGATAATATGGACACAACTCTCAATTTATGCATTGTTTTTGAGGGCAGAGGTCTTCAGAATAATTATAATAAAAGTTGATATTCCTTCTAGAACAAGTCAAGTTTAACTGGGAGGATATATATATATATTGTATATAAAACCATATTTATGTAGAACTAACTGCAAGTTTAAGGATAAATTCAAATATTTGATATGAATTGATTATGTAGTTATTTCCTATATTGATTGAGTGAATCACCAATACATTTTAGGTCAATTATAGTAATTTATACTCTCTGATCATATTCAAGTATGTAGCATGAAGTCTAGAAACCAGGGTCAGAATGTATTTTGTATTAATGGGAAATTACTTACATTATTATTGACCAAATTATAGAAATTGAATTGTTCTGTGCATTTTAAAGAGGCCCAAGAGGTCTAAAGATCAATTAATTTGTTTGTGAATGTCACCTGATACAGTGCCTGATATAATAAATTTTTAGTAAACATTTGTTAAATACATGAATGAAATATTAGCAATAGACTCTTTATTGTCACATAGGTAAATAGTTTCTTTCGCAGTACAGTGTTTGGTACTGTTCACATTTTGTACATTTATTCATCTAAGCAACCAGGGTTTGAGGCAGCTTTCAGTTAACACCTGGATATAATAATAAAAATTTGAAGTCATATGCATGTTTCTTTCTTTTTTTTTTTTTCTGGTGGCTGGTCAGTACAGGGATTGAACCTTGGGCCTTGTTATCAGCACCATGCTCTAACCAACTGAGCTTTTGGGTCAGCCCTTGCAGTCGTTAATAAAAAGGTTAATAGGGTTAAAGAGTCAAAAGATGACGCTAATGCCTAAGTCCAGAGGTTCTCACTGAAAGCTATAGTAATTCTATGTTTTAGAAAGTATGATTTGTCTATAAGACTATTCCTAAAGATAGTAAGCAAAAAGGATCTATTTTGGCAATCATTAACCCTGAGAAGTGAGTGGAGAATAGAGTGCTGGTAGTTCAAATTCATCCAGGCTTATTTGGAGCAATTCTTTTTTTTTTTTTCCTTTTTGTCTTTTTTACTGACCGGTAACGGGATCACAACCCTCGGTGTCGCGCCTGTACCGGGGACCGGCAACGGGATCGCAACCCTCGGTGTTGCGTCTGCACCGTGCTCAGCCAGTGAGTGGGAACCGGTCTCCACATGGGATCCGAACCCTTGGCAGGAGCACTGCTGCACTCCCAAGCGGCACACTCTCCAGTGCGCCACCGGGCCAGCCCATGGAGCAATTCTTTAATGAATGGAAGGGGAATTTGCTCTTCTTAGATGGTTTAAGAAGTCAATTTTTGACATGTACAGATTTTTTTTTTTTTTTTTTTGCATCAGAACACAAACTCTCTCTGCATGTATGTGTGGTTTTTTTTTTTTTTTTTTTTCCTTTTACTCTAATCTAGAATAAAAAAATTCCAGCTTGTGTTGATAACACCAAGGTCCAGGCTTCTATCCCTGGACCAGCTAGCCACCCAAAAAAAAAAAAAATAAAAATAAATAAATAAATAAATAAAATAATAATAATAATAAAACTCTAAGTCCTTTTAACTCTTATTCATCTTCATTTCTTAGCTTAAATGCCCCTAACATTGGGTTATGAGTTATGAATTTTTGAACTAAACTAAGAGTTGAATTCACAGAAGTAAGTGTAAAGATAAGAGTTAAATTTATAGACATAAGACCTATTTTAGCACTTGACATACTATATTTTAATTTTTGTTTCTTTCATCAGACTATAAACTCCTTGACAGCAGGAAACCATTTTTTGTTGTCCCTTTTGTCTGCAGTGCTTGTCAGTGTTAACAGCATAACATTTAGTTGATACTTGGATAAATCCATATATTTACCTTATTTACGTAAAGTTCCCTTCTTTAAAATTAATTATTGAGTTTTGAATTCATTGGAAAGTAAAGAACAAACACCATTCTATTTAATAATTGTCTTACTCCTATTCAATTTTACCTTAGTCTGAAAAGCATGTTAGCTCTTTTCTATAGGTTTCAAACCCTAATTCTTAATTCTTACCCTGTGCTACTTATATATGTTCAAGAAAGAAAATGATAGATTCTAAATCATCTTCACTTGGTCAGCTTTGGGTCTCAACAGGACCTGGTAAAAGGTGCCACTACTAATGACCCCTTTTGAAGAAATGGATTTTATGTACTTAGTTTTTTCTCTTCTATCACCTTTAAGCCACTGGCTTCAGATAGCCCAGTATTCATTTCTGGCATCACTGATTCTGCTTACAGACAGTGTAACAAACGTTGAATCTCTGGCTCTCAAAAATCCTGTGTTTACCAGAATATATCAATACCTTGTTGTATGTCAAGGTTTCATAAAAGAAAGAAATCTATTTCTAAGTAGAAAGATCTCACCATTTTCTTTCAACATGGTTAAAGGTGCTTGCATGGCAACAAATTTGCAAAGTGTACTAAATGTTGAAACATATACTTTGATATGCTATAAATAATTTATTCAATTTCCTTTGAAACCGACCTTTTTTTTACAACATAAATAGGACTTTGGGGGCAATTGGTTTCTTTAAGTTCAATTTATATGCAGCATGGTCCACCCAGGATCGATATATTTCAGCATTTTCATAATGTTACCCTTCATTTTTTGATGTATTTATACTGCACCCTTATAAGGGACTTATATAAAGTTAGTGGATATAAATTGATTGTCCCTGAGTTTTGTTATTATTAGTACCTATGACCTTTTGATTGCGGATGGGGCGAGAATCAATAGGGTAGTGTCTAACATTGGGATCAAAAAAACAGGCTCCTAGTACAATCACCTAGTTTTGTTTTAGAGCTGCTGTGAATGTTTTATCTTTATAATGCACAAAGGCTGAGCGAATAAGTTTTCTGTATTGAGATGCTCAGAGTTAATTTAATTTTGTGTGCAATAGAAACAGTTGACCTTATAAGAAGAACTGTAGACCTTTGAAGCATGAATAGGAAGTCTATGAGAGTTGTGGAGGGCAGTTGAAGATTCAAGCTATATAAATTGGTCATGAAAAGTCTTAGGTGCAGTGACTATTTTTAAAGTATTTGAAATCAGCTTAATAATGGTGCTTTATGCTAATATGGCAAAATATGTGTTTTTAGTTCAAAAGTATATAACAACTTTCTATTATAAGGTAGAAATATTTGCCTTTAAACAACAGCAAAAACTTATTAAAGCAAAATAAATCAGAGTACTGTATTTTTCTTTTAAAAAATATTTTGGTTAATGAGTTAGTGAACATTAGGTGATCTATTTGAATTTGGATGCAGACCTTTCAATAATACTAATTTAAAGTGCTGTTACAACCAAAGAAAAGCATAATTTAACTTTAGATGCAGGATTTAGTCTGAAATACAGGCGTCCCGTTGATTCACCAGCACACTAGGATTTAAAAAACACAACCTTTTAAGGTAAATTTTGTGGAACTGCAGTACACCCTGTGGCTTGGCAGTCTAGTCAGGATGATACCATGCTGACTATATAACTAGATCTTTGAACATTATTCTCAAGGGTGGTAAATGCAAAACAAAGTAGTATCAACTGGCACTTAATTCTGCAAGTTCCCTGCTGATTGGGGTATTCAGTGAAATGGAACTCTTCCTGACAGGAAGTCAGCCCATGAGTATGGAGACATCTGAAAATAAAGCGTGTTTTAATTTGGCACCCTACTGTTTTACAGCTAGTCTTTTAAATTTGGGATTAGTAAGAGAGTTAGGGAAAGGGAGAAATACATAAATCGGAATATTCTGAGCATAACATTTTTCTTTGGTTTTAATGTAATTGAGAATACGGGTTGGTGTCTTTATTTCTCAGCTATTATTGCTAAGTCTTGCTTAGTTCTTTTTTTCAGTTACTTCAATCTTTTGAAGTTGACGTATTACAGAAAAGCTAGGTTAAAGTGTAAAGTTGAGATTGCCTTTGTTTAATACCAAATTCTCTGATAACTTTTTGAAGGCTCAGCTATATTCCCATGTTATATATTTTGTATTACAGAAAAGCTAGGTTAAAGTGTAAAGTTGAGATTGCCTTTATTTAATACCAAATTCTCTGATAACTTTTTGAAGGCTCAGCTATATTCCCATGTTATATATTTTTTTCATGAAGAGTATATAATTTAATGGATTTTAGTCAGAGTAACCAGTTAGTATTAGCCATTCCAGCTTCTTAGGATCCAAATTTAAATCTTGCTGTCTCTTTAAAGTGTTAGCACTGTTGGATGTAGTTGGCTCAGAGATGAAATTGTTATTTAGTATTTTAACAGTCAAAACGTAATAGGGTATTGTAGGAAGGGGTAATTATTATATTAGTGACAGCACAAATATTCCATCTATTGTGCATTTTTTAGACAGTTATTTCAAGCTGCCATTTTATAATATGAAAGTGTGGAAGTATGAACACAATTGTCATAACATCTAAGTTTGAACTTTGAATTAGGCCTGAGTGAAGTAAGATCCAGAAACTTGAAGTTATTTATTTGCTTTTATAGTAGTAAATTCCTCAGCTCTTGAGATGGACTATGTAGAGGTGGCTGTTGTCTGCATCATGGGTAACAAAAGGAGTAAGGAAAAAGATGACTTGGACAGGCTTTTAAGAAAGTGGTGAGGCCAGGAAAATGTTGTAGTGATAGATTTTCAATATTAATTGATATTTTTACTTCTACTACTTACTGTGTACCTTGAGTGAATAAGTTCACTTGCTTGAGCCTCAGTGTCTTATTGAGTGAATTGGGTATAATAAGATCTTATTAGGTAAAACTGTCCATAAAGCAAAGTGAGTTGTAAATTAAGTTATTAGATTCTGAATCTAAATGTTTATAACAGCACATTCACTCCCCTTTTTTAGTATTTCCAATGCTTCTTATTTTATTTTCATGAAATTAATTTGATTTTTTTGGGGAGTTTTGCCTCAAAAATTTAATCCACCACTATTTTCTGTAGTGTCTCTTTAATTGTTATTTTTATTTTTTCTAGTTGTATGTCCAGTCTAGCCCATTTTTTCTTATTAGAGCTAGAAGAGATCTCATAGATTAGCAGTTTTGGGGCTTTGCTTTCCATGTAGACAAGGTAAGGGGGCAACATTCATATTTTCCACAGGCTTTCAAAAGTGATTCCATGGTTTTCTGTGCTAGCTATAATGACAGCTCTTTCTGGGAGACTGAATAGAAGTGAATAGAGTGTACTGTATAGTCTGTCCTCAGTATCCACGGGTTCTGTATCTGCAGGTTTCTCATCCAGAAAAAGAAAAAGAAATAACAGTAGAACAATAAAAAATAATACAAATAAAAAACCAATACAGTATTGTATTAGGTGTTATATACATTGTATTAGGTGTTATAAGCAATCGAGAGATAATTTAAAGTATGTGGATGGATGTGCCTAGGTTATATGCAGATAGTAGCCATTTTATATTAGAGACTTGAGCATCCATGGATGGAGGGGCGAGTGGGTCCTGAAACCAATCCCCCAAGGATACCGTGGGATGACTATAAGTAACATTGATGTTGTTATAGGGATTACTACTCTAATGATTTTTAAAGGTTTCTTTTATAAACCTCAGTTTTTTTTATTTATACTACATCACTTTCAGCACACATCCTCTGTTACCATAGTTATAACAGTTGATCTATTTCACTGATTATATCAACCTTTTTTTTCCTGGCCCAATACATCATTGTATTTAACAGTTGCTCATTATGATGATTCTCAGCCTGAGTTATCAGAATTGGGGAGAGACACAAGGAGATATTTGAAAAAAGCCTCTGTAAAGAATCAGATTCTGGCTAAGAGAGAAGACCTTAAATGTTCTCACCACAAAAAAATGTTAAGTATATGAGGTGATGGATATCTTAATTACCTTGATTTAATCATTTTACAATGTATGCATGTATTGAAACATCACATGGTACATGTGAATATATACAATTTCTCTTTGTCAGTTATACCTTAATAAAGCTGGGGGGAAAATAAAATAATCAGATTCTGGTCCAGCTTATCTCTGAATTAGTGAAATGACCTTTTGCTTTTCTCTTAATTTTATATCTTTTATTCAGTACATACTAACAAATTTAATTTCCTGGCAGAGCCTCTTTATATTTCCAGGAGAACCTGTAGTTGTTTGTTGTTTTGTCAAACTCAAACTCCTCTGTCTTAATTTCAGTCTCTAACAGTTGTTTTATTTTAGTTCATACTTACTTCCATGCTGCCTTGTAAATAGTATTCATTTATTTGATGTATGTTATGTCATCACACTGTCTTCTAGCTGGTTTATGAATAAAACCCCAAACTCTGGGCTGGCTGGTTAGCTCAGTTGGTTAGAGCAGGGCCTTATAACACCAGGGTCATGGGTTCGATCCTTGTACCTGCCAGCCACGGAAAAAAAGAAAGAAAGAAAGAAAAGAAAACCCACCAAACTCCCTAACCCTAAGTCTGTTCCCCACATTCTCCTGACACTTTCTGTTCCACATTGTGCTTTTACAGATAGAGTATGAAAATATTTACTAATGTCCTGAATACTGGACACACAATGCATTTTTTGATAGTATTTATTTCTTAAAATTCTTTAATTAGAAGCTCAATCTTAATTAGGCATTTAATTAAAACATCAGCAGTGTTGTCTTGTTGGCTTTGCTGGTTTTCAGGTTTTTCTTATTAGATACCAAAAAGTTGAGGGGAAATTTAATTTTAGTTTCTTATTCTTATTTCAGAGGAAAGATTACCTATTCCTTTACTTGAGAAAACTTACAAAGTTGTTTGATCTTTCAGACTTGTCTCATCTTATTTTTCCTTCCATTCAAAGGGTACATTATTGTTGTCTGTTAAGCACTGGTCTAATTTGTGAGAATAGGATTGTCTGTTAGGACTGTATGTTAAAAAAGCAAGGTTAAAAAAAGAGGTTGGTCAGTGGTAATGAGAAAGTAGAGTAATGGGGGAGAATTTTTTTTTTAAGTAGCTTACCAAGTCTGCAGAACCATTCTCCCTACCAAGTCTGTACTGCTGCCTTCCTTATTTGTACACCTGGCAATACTTTTGTTGCTTTTCTGCTAATTGTTAAAAGTTTCTGAGTCTGATATCAGCTTGTCAATGGTACCTCAATTGCCCAGCTTTGAGTTTATTGCTTGGTAGGCTTTATACTTAGCAAATTAAGCTGAATTTCTTTCCAGCTCATGCTGTAATATACTAAACTTCAAAAAAGTGTTTTTATTTCTATTGAATCTTTTAAATTTGTTTGAGCTTGTTAGTAAAGTTCACTTTTCTTTCACTTGCTATTTCTGTTGTTTTAATTTGCTTTCTCCGGTGTGATGGACTGGAAAATGGCTCCCCAAAAGATAGCTATGACAGATCCCTGGAACTTGAGATTTACTTTATTTGGAAAAAAGGTCTTTGCAGATGTTGTTAAGGATTCTGAGATAAAGACATAATCTGTATTATCTGGGTGGTCCCTAAATGTCATTGCATGTATTTTTATAAGACAGAGTCAGAGGGAGGTTAGAGACAGACACACAGAGGAAAATGCATCGTGAAGATGGAGCAGAGAGAGACATGGACACAACCTAAAGAATGCTGTCAGCCACCAGAAGGTGGAAGAAGCAAGGAACAGATTCCCCCTAGAGCCTCCAGAAGGAGAGCGGCCCTACTGATGCCTTGATTTTGGCTCAGTGAAAGTGATTTTGGACTTCTGGCCTCCAGAACTGTAGTCTATCTAGTAATATACCTAGTAATGCTTTAAGGTTTCTGGGTGTTCTTAATGAAATGCCTCTTGATCCTTCATCTTATAGTGTTAAATTATGATTTTTTAAAGCAAGCATTTGAATGTTTGTTGTATGGAAAATTGAATTAGGCACTGTTGAGGACTTAAGAAGGTAAAGATCCCTACCTTTAAAGTGTTTCACCATAGTTAAAGAGACAGATTCCAACTTGTGAAATTTTTATTCCAGGAAAAACGTACAAAATAGCTAATAATGTATGTGTTTCTAATGAAGATGACATTAATAGGAATAAAATGCCACCAGAGAGATGTACTGTTATTTGTTTCTTCAGTCCTGATTCATCTCTGGGGCAAAACCAAGTTATCAAGTATTTTATCATGTTTCAGTTATGTTTTAGGGCAAAGAATGTCCTACATCATGATGTTTATCCATAGCACATCTTAGGACTTTCGTATTATAGTTGGTAATATCAGCTAATATCTTATTAAGAGCATTGATTAAATATTTGAAAAAAGTTACTGAATCATTCTGGATTAAAGGTCTTATTCCTTTTCACTGGAAAAGTCATTAAGCATACTATGATTGGCTATGGGTTGTGGCTCTTGACAACTATAAGAAGTTACTGTGACATGCAATATATGGTGTCTTAGATAGCATTTATTTAAAAGCAGAGACCAATACTTTGTAGGTAGATGTGGTATGAGGTTTGGGAAATTTGAATTCTGAGGATAACTTTATTTCATAGCATAAACATAAAAGACACCTTATGTGCTCCTAATGAATGCTTAAACAAATGTGATGTGAGTTTTTTATTTTTTGTCTGAAGTTAAACTTTGAGCACTGAAATTAAAATCTTATTTTATATTAATTTTAATTTATTCAGTGAATACATCGTATTACAGTGGTCAGTATTCAGAGTAGGAGGCCCCAAATAGTTAAACACCAGGAAAGTTTTCTGCTTTTAGTTAAAAACTGCTGTTTTCTATATGGCTTATTTACCACATGTTTAATTCTTAATGTTGTGTGCTGTGGGATTGGGCATTCAAAAGTCAGCAGAAAGAGTTCTGGTTTTTACATCTAGAGCTATTACTTGCTGTACAATAATAAAGGCACTATTTTATTGGGTTACTTGTAATTAACTTCAGCACTAGGCATGCATATAAATCATTTGTAATCTGTTTTCTTTAGATTTTTATTCTTTTAAACTGATTTAACCTCCTTGCTTTCCGTTGTCTTTTTACATATGGATTGAAGTTGTAATTGCTTTTTGGTATTAGGATGTCAGAAACCAACATATATGTGGATTCAAGAAATGATTGAGGCAAGCTAATGAATTTTATATAACATTTTATAAAGATTTGTTACTGAAATAAATATTCAGTAGTAGTATTGTTTCGTTGTGAAACTTAATAAATAATGATTTTATTTTCTCAAGTTAATAAGTGTCTAGACATTCAAAAAGTTAAAATGGTAACAAGTATTAATTAGAAAAGATTTATACTTTTTATGTTTTTCAAAATCCTGATGAAGCAGATAGGTTTCTTTGAACTCCTGTTTATCAACTTATTGATGTTCTTTTAATTTTAAGCATTTGAATGTTCATACACTTTCATATTTTGCATAATATTATGATAAATGCCATTTTATATATTGACTAAGAATTTATATTATTTTGTGCTTATAATTTTTCATGATTATTACTTTAAAATGGAATAAAAGTTAAATAGAGGCAGACTTCTTTGAATAAAAAGAAACATTTCAAAAGAAACATGTATGTCTGGTTGAGTTTAAGTTAACAGTGTATGTTATTCCAAACTAAATATTAGCAAACAAGTATTTGCCTCTAAAAATAACTTCATTTGGAAAATGTTTATAGTGGTCCATAGAAAGAATTTAGCAGTATGAAATAATTGTCTCCTGCAATGTTAGAATCTTGACTTCGTCATTCTTATAAAATGAGTTGGTCTATTGAGGTGGGAGATGGGAGGCATGTAAAAAGCTGTTTGCACCCATGTCCTGAAAGTAGTGCTTTTAAAAATAATTCAGTTGGCAGATACCTTTTATTATGGCTTGAGTACATTAGATGGTTTAGAAATCTTTTAAAAATAATTAGCTGTTTTATATAGTTTTAATGGAAGTCTTTCATGTTTCCCCTCCAGCAGTCTCTAATGAAAAGTACTTGTAATTTCAGTGCAGGCTTTGAGATTCCCTGAAGACTTGACTTCAGACCTCAAAGGGCAGCAGTTGCCATATGTCTGGAGAACTGGAGTTGCCAAACAGACTGACCCATGTACTAATAGGACACATTTATGTAGCTCCTGAATGTGGAGCCCTGATATAGGCTTAATAAAGACTTGACTTCAGACCTCAAAGGGCAGCAGTTGCCATATGTCTGGAGAACTGGAGTTGCCAAACAGACTGACCATGTACTAATAGGACACATTTATGTAGCTCCTGAATGTGGAGCCCTGATATAGGCTTAATGATGATCATCTGTTGAGAGCTTGTAGCTGGAAAGGGTTAGAGCAACTTTTGTCACCTTTATTGAAATCAAGCTTTTTTATTGATTAGTGAAAGATCTTGACTAAATTTATGCCAGTTTGGAAGTTACTAGAAAGATCATTATTGGCTAAGGAATATGTGTTTACTGGAAAAGTTTAAAGACAGATTTTTAGAGCTACCTTCATGTATATTAATTTTCATATGCCTGAACACAATAGCAAGGGATTGGTTTTTTTGATGTATCATTAAAAATATTTTAAAATATACTTATATTAATTACATAGTGGATTACATGGTTATATTAATCTTTTGTAGTTTAAAATCTTTGCAATCTACATTTTATAAATTTTGTGAGTAGTTACTTTCTCACTGTTCCATTCCTTGCACATAATACACTTTCAAAAATAATTCGATAAATATCAATTATAAAATTGGCCATTTGCTAATCAGATTTTAACAAACTTTTTTCTTCTTTTTTAACTTTTTAGTTATCTGTGTATATAGTATTTCATTCGCTAACTGAATCATAATGCTTGTACAAACTAATGTACATTTTAGATGTATATGTTCACAAAAATGATTGAAAGCAAAATTTTCCAAATGGTAGTATTCTGTTTTACTATTTCATGGAATGATTTGTTTAAAGAGAGTGGAATAAAACCTTTACTTGTATACTATATTCTTTTCCGGTATGTGGTTACTCAGGTTTGTGTTAGATACACTGTGTTGAGAGAGTGCTGACACAAAGTGCAAACACTGTTGAAAAGTTATTGATAGTTTACTTTGAGCATTTAAGATTACTATATCTTGACCACGAACAAGTTTTGCTTAGCTTTGACCTTTAGTCCTATATATACTGTGCTTCTCAGTTTTGTATTGATATATTCCCTCTCTCATTTGAGCTTCCTCCTTGGCCGCCTTCCTTGACTCCTAATAGTGTTCCTGTTATCTTTATAGGTAATTAGAGCTACATCCATGCAATTTGACTTATTTTATATAGGTATATAAATACAATATCTTAAAAATAATATGGATATTTCATCGAAGAACCCAAGCTTTTACATGTCTATGTTTTTATAAGGAAAATGAAACAGTTTGATAAGAGTTAAGGTTTTTATTAAATTATTTTTTATTCCTGTCTTTAATATAAATTATGTTTGGCTCCTGAGATCAAAACCTATAAAATAATATTTTACTATTATAATAGAAATTTAACTATTTTACTAATTTTACTATT
>NW_007726356.1:73069-93805 GCF_000696425.1 Galeopterus variegatus
TTTAAAATTTTAGACATAATCTAATGTCTTCTATGGAAGATGACCATTGAATACTTATACTCTTATCCTTTCACTTTTACTCTTCCTCTTTTTGTCAGTGCAGATATATCACAACATTTTGATAAAACTGTACTTAACATTTACATTATTGTGACAATGTAAGTATTCATGGCAGAGCTACAAAATGTACCCTGATTACATTTTCTTTCTTCCTCTGTTTTCTTCCATCCCTTCTTCTCCTCTTCCCTGCTTTCCCTTTTCGCTCTCCCCTCTCCTCTCAGTTCTCTCCTTCCTTCTCTCCTCCTCTCCCTCCTTCTCTCCTCTCCTCTTCTCTGTTTTCTTCCATCCCTTCTTCTCCTCTTCCCTGCTTTCCCTTTTCGCTCTCCCCTCTCGCCTCTCCTCTCAGTTCTCTCCTTCCTTCTCTCCTCCTCTCCCTCCTTCTCTCCTCTCCTCTTCCTCCTTCTCTCCTCTCCTCTTCCCCTCTTCTCCTCCTCCCTTCCTCTTTTTCTTTCCCTTTCCCTCTCCCTTTTCTCTCCCTTCCTCTCTTCCTTTCCTCTTTTCTTTTCTCTTGCTTTCTTGCTTGCTTACTGCTGGTCTGTGTCTTTTGTTCTTTCTTCTAGAACTAATAATTTTCTCCTTTTTTGTTTATTTAAATTTCTGTGGACCCACCACAAATTTGTCTCTAAATTTTCCACTGGAATCATTAAACCCACTGAGAAAAGTGGTCAAAACCACTGGATATATATTAGTTTCCTGTTTAGATGTTTAAACTAGATTTGATGTAGTCAGATGCAGCACAGCAAGGAACACTCTGACTGGAATGGTGAAAAGATTAAATTTATTACTAATAGATCCCAGAGAGAAAAAGGCAGTATGCCTTGCAGGACCAATGAGAAAGAGGTGAGGAGGTGGGCGTCCAGGACATGTGTGATCAACCGGTGGATTGGGAGTAAGAGAGGGAGGGAGGGACCTGTGGGCTGCAGCCTTTATTAGAGTCCAGGGCATCACCTAAGTGGGTTTCCTGTAACAGGATTTGATTGGTGAATTTGTGGGGAATGTGAGCATAAGCACAGGAACTTGGAGGTTACAGTATTGGGTTTACCAGGATTAAAGCAGAAGTAAGGTGGTCAAGCAGTTTAGAGTATGGGGCCTTATCTATCTAGAACACAAAGTACCTTCAAATGTGTAAGGTCAAGCATGACAAGCCAGGGACAGGACAATATACCAAGGCAGCATTAATATGAATGAGAGTTATGACAGTTGTCATCTATTTTTCCATCATTTTATCTTTTATTTTAACTCTTTGAGAGTCTTCCTCAATATCTTTCAATACTTCTTGAAAAATTTTGTGTTTCATTTTATACTTCTAATTGCTAAGAGGTTTTTGGAGTTTTTTTAGTTTTTGTTTTTGCTTTAATTGAGGGCTCCTGATGGTTGATTTCAAGTGTCAACTTGTTTGGGCCACGGGGTGCCTCTATACTTGGTCACACGTTATTCTGGGTGTTTCTGGGAGGATGCTTTTGGATGAGGTTAATGTATAAATTGGTAGACTGAGTGAAACAGTTTGTCTTCTCTAATTTGGTAGGTCCCATCCAACCAGTTGAAGGCCTGAATAGAACAAAAAGGCTGACCTTCCTCTGAGTAAGAGAGAATTCTTTCTGCCTAATTGCCTTTGAACTTGGGTTTTAGCTTTTCCCTGCCTTCAGACTTGAACTGGAGCATTGGCTCTCCTGAATCTCAATCCTGCTGGCTTTTGGACTGGAATGACACCATTGGTTCTCCTGGTTCTCAGGCGAACCTTGGGCTTGAGCTAGAACTATACCATTGGCTCTTTTGGGTTTCCACCTTACCAGCATACTCTGCAGATCTTGGTACTTATAAGCCTCCATAATTGCATGAGTACACACATATACTACCCACTGGTTCCTTTTCTCTGGAGAACTCTAATACAGATTTGGTACTGAGAATAGTTCTAGAGGTACAGCATTTTAAGCATAAGTTCTTTGAATTGGTTCTGGGGTTTCTGGAATTAGCTCTCTAATCTGATTAGATTTAAAGATGCTAATGACTCAATTTCTGGTAGGAAATACAGCACTAATAGTCCATGTTGTGTTATGGCAATAGAGATATGCAAAATATTGCCATTGGATATTCCTAATTAACCACTTATAAGAAATAAGGATCTGGGGGACTGTGTGTATAATACTTCTGAACATTTTAGGAAAACTAATGAATATGAGATTGGCTGGTTGCTTCTGATTTCACTGGACAAATTAGGGAAAGAAAAGGATGAGCTCAGGGATTCAAATTCCAGCTCAAGTACTCCGTGGATGACCTGAAATCTTCTGTGTGTTCCCCGAAGAACGCCCTTATCTCCAGTAATCACAGGGCTGAGATTGCTAAAAATCAAACCCAGAATCTCATCCTACAACTGTTTGAATTGTGAGTTGAACTTCTTTCCTTGAAGGATATCCATTGTTAAAGTGATAGCATTGATTGAGAAGGAATGGGATCCCGAAAGTTGGAATGGGGACATGTGGGAAAACCGTGATGAAGCTGGGAACATTGAGCCCCTAAATTCTGATAAATCTTCTTTGCTAGTGGAAACAGCCTCTTCAACCTTAGTGAAATCAGCTTCTCCACCCCCAGTATAAGAGGCTCTCTACTCCTGTATAAGGGGGTTAACCCTGCATTGCCTGAGGAAACTGTAACTCCCAGAGGCAGTTGCCCTGCTACACAATGCTGATTCTCCTCAGCTCCTACCCTCACCCCCCTTCTTTGCTTCTAGACCTAAAACTAAATTCAGGTCTTAGCAGGCCCCTAAATGTGAGGTTCCAAGTGTGATCCATGAGGAGATATGCTACACTCCAAAAGAACTGTTTGAGTTTTCTAATTTATGCAAACAGAAACCCAGGGAACATATGTGGGAATGGTTAGTAAGAGTGTGGGATAGTGGTAGAAGGAGCATAAACTTGGATCAGGTTGAATTTATTGATATGGGCTTACTAAGCAGAGATTCTGCATTTAATGCTGCAGCTTGGGGAGACAGAAAGAGACCTAGAAGTTTAAGTTCAGCTTAGTTGGCTGAAACCTGGATTTCAAGGTTGCACACAGGGAGAGAGTTAAAAATGCCAGACCTGCCTTGGTTTAATGTAGAGGAAGAGGTTCAAGGGCTTACCGAGATTGGAATGTTGGACTAGATTTGTAATGTAAGACCTACTCACTGATACTGGGAGATTCTAGAAGATACACCTTTCACTGTACTGTGAGAAATTTGTGAGGTGAGCCCCAGCTTTCTTGAAGAGCACTGTGACTGTTCTTCTCTGTAGACCAGACCTTATGGTGGGAACTACAGCCAGTCAATTGAAAAACCTAAATGCAGTGGGAGTAATTGAATCCTGAGGTGGCAGAGGCCAAGTGGTGGAACTCAACCACCAAAGGCAAGGTGAGCATGGTTACTGTAAAGGAAAGCAGAGTCAAAGCAGGAGTCAGAGCTGTGGTGTTGGTCTGATTCGAGCAGATCTGTGGCATTGGTCACTTGATCATGATGTGCTTAGAAAGGAAATAGACAGTAATAAGCCTACTGAATTTTTACTTTATCTGTATAAGCAGAAAAGTTCTAGGTTAATTGAACAAAAGTCTAACTTGAATCATAAAAACAGAGAGTCATGGCTCCTCAGTCAATTCCCAAACTTGAGCCAATGTACAGACCCAGAAGCCGTTGAATGAAGGGGGTACTGAGTCTCACTGAGGAAGGATTCTGGTACACTGACAAAATTTGCACTGTTAATCTTTTTCCCACCCTTCCCCAAAGAAACCTATGGTGTCTTACTAGGTTAACTGTACACTGGGGAAAAGAAAATAACCAGATCTTTTGAGGAGTAGTGGATACTGGCTTTGAATGGACAGTGATTCTGAGAGACCCAAAGCGTAACTGTGGTCTACCAGTCATAATAGGGGCTTATGGAGGTCAGATGATCAATGGAGTTTTAGGTCAGGTCTGTCTCACAATGGGCTCAGTGGGTCCTTGAACCCATCCTGTCATTATTTCCTAAGTTCAGAAACTGGCAGTACCCCCACATTGGTTCCATGATCTGAACTGAGGATTATTATGGTGGGAGAGGCCACATGGAAGTCACTGATGTTGCTTCTACCTAAGAAAATAGTAAGCAGAGCAATACTGCATTTCTGGAAGGATTTTCCTCTGTCAAGGACTTGAATGATGGAGGAGTGGTGATTCCCAGCACATCTCCATTTCACTTGCCTACTTGGTCTGTGCAGAAGACAGATGAATCTTGGAGAATGACAGTGTATTATCATAAACTTAACCAGTATGACTCCAACTGCAGCTGATGTACAGATGTGGTTTCAGTGTTTAAGCAAATTAATACATTTCCTGGTACCCTGTTGGCTTGACAAATGCTTTTTTCTCTCCATACGTGTCCATAAGGACCACCAGAATCAGTTTTCTTTCAGCTGGCAAGGCCAGCAATATACCTTCACTCTCCTACTTTTAGGGATTTATCAACTCTATCTATATGTCATAGTTTTGTTTGCAGCAATCTTAATAGCCTTCCTCTTCCACGAGAAATCCCACTGCTCTATTACGTTGATGACATTATGCTCATTCCACCTAGTGAGGAAGAAATAGTAACAACTCTACACTTTTTGGTAAAACACTTGCATGTCAGAGGGTGGAAAATTAAAACAACAGAAAATTCAGAGGGCTTCTATCTTAGTGAACCTTCTATGGGTTCATTGGTGTAGTGTATATTGAGATACCCCTTCTGAGGTGAAGAATAAGTTGTTGCCTCTAGCCCCTCCTACATCCAAAAAAGAGGCACATACCTACTGGGCGTCTTTTGATGTCAGAGGAAACATGTTCTCTATTTGGGTGTGTTGCTGTCTCCAATTTTCTGAGTTACTTGAAAAGTTGTTAATTTTAAGTGGAACCCAGAACAACAGAAGGCTCTACAGCAGGTCCAAGCTGCCATGCTATAGGATCCAGGAGATTCAATGGTGATTGAAGTATTAGTGGCAGGTAGAGATGCCGTTTCAAACCTCTGGCAGGCCCCTTTAGGTGAACTGCAATTCAGACCCTTAGGATTTTGGAGCAAGGCCCTGCCATCCTCCCTGTGTAACTGTTTTGCTTTTGAAAAACAGCTCTTGGCCTACCACTAGGTCTTAGGAGAGACTGAACACTTAACCATGGGCCACCAAGTTACCATGCAACATGAGTTGCCTATTATGAACTGGGTATCTGTCTCAGCAAGACATAAAGTTGTGCATGCACAGCATCACTCTGTCATCAAATCGAAGAGGTGTATATGTGATTAGGCCTGAGCAGGCCCTGAAAGCACAAGTAAGTTACATGAAGAAGTGGCCCACATACCTATGGTCCTCACTCCTACTACAATGCCTTTTCTCTCCCGGCCTACACTTGTGTCCTCATGGGGAATTCTGATGACAAGTTGACAGAGGAGAAAAGATTTGGGCCTGGTTTACAGATGGTCCTGCATAATGTGCAGGCACCACCTGAAAGTGGACATCTGTGGCACTGCAGTCCCTTTCTGGGACATCCCTGAAGGACAGTGGTGAAGGGAAATCTTCTCATTGGGCAGGACTTTGAGCAGTGCACTTAGTTGTTTACTTTGCGTGGATGGAAAAATGACCAGGTGTGTAATTATTTGCCAGTTCATTGGCTGTTGCCAATGGTTTGTCTGCATGATCAGAGACTTGGAAGGAATATGATTGGAAAATTTATGACTACCAAGTTTGGGGAAGAGGAATGTGGGTAGACCTCTCTGAATGGGCAAAAACATGAAAATATTTGTTTCCTGTGTAAATTTCCACTCACTGAAGAATGACTTCAGCAGAGGAGGATTTCAGTAATCAAGAGGCTAGGAAGACCTGTGGATACCAGTCATCATTTTTTCCCAGCTACCCCTGTCAGCACTTAGTGAGCTCATGGACAAACTGGACATGGTGTCAGGGCTGGAGGTTATGCATGGGTTCAGCAACATAAACTTCTACTCACCAGGGTCTACCTGGCTATGGCAACCACTGGTTGCCTAATCTGCCAGCAGCAAAGACCGGCACTAAGCCCCCTGATATGGCACTGTTCTCTGGGGTGATCAACCAGCTACCTAATGGTAGGTTGATTACATTGGACTTCTT
This sequence comes from Galeopterus variegatus, assembly GCF_000696425.1. NCBI lineage: Eukaryota > Metazoa > Chordata > Mammalia > Dermoptera > Cynocephalidae > Galeopterus > Galeopterus variegatus. Next base: position 79,247 of record NW_007726356.1, read on the forward strand.
CCATCATGGAAAAGGCAGCATTTTGATCTTATTGGGATGGACACTTACTTGGGATATAGATTTGTCTTCCCTGCACGCAGTACTTCTGCCAAAACTAACATCTGTGGATGAATAGAATGCTTTATCCATGATCATGATATCCTACATAGCTGCTTCTGGTCAAGAAATTCACTTCCCAGCAAATGAATGCTCATGGAATTCACTGCCCTATGATGCTTAACATCCTGCTGAATGAAGCAGCTTTCTTGACAGGATGGAATCTAGGTGGCAATACTTTGCATGGCTGGGACAAGGTTTTCTAGAAGGCTATATCTGCTCTGAATCAGCATCCCGTGTGTGGTGCTGTTTCTCCCATAGCTAGGATTCACGGGTCCAGGAATCAACGAGTGGAAATGGGAGTGGTATCACTAATTATTACCTCTAGAGACCCATAAGCAAAACTTTTGCTTCCTCTTCCTTTGCCTTATGCTCTGCTGGCCTGGAGTTCTTTGTTCCAAAGGGAGAAATGCTTCCACTAAGAGACACAACAGTGATTCCATTTAACAAGTTAAGACTGTTGCCTGGCCACGTTGCACTCCTCATGCCTCTGAATCAACAGGCAAAAAGGGAGATACTGTGCTGGCTGGAGTGATTGATCCTGACTACCACAGGGAAATTGGACTATACTTTTCCACAATGAAGGTAAGGAAGAGTATGTCTGGCTTACAGGAGATCTCTAACCATGTATCTTAGTATTACTGATGCCCTGTGATTAAGGTCAATGGAAAACTATAATCCAATCTAGGTAGGGCTACTAAAATGGCCCAGACCCTTCAGGAATGAAAGTTTGGGTCACCCTGGTAGGTAAAGAACCATGGCCAGCTGAGGTGCTTGCTGAAGACAAAGGGAGTACAGAATGGAATGGGCAGTGGAAAAAGATAGTTATAAATACCAGCTACGACTACGTGAAACAAGGGCTGTAATTGTCATCAGGATTTTCTCCTTGTTTTGTTATGAATATATCTGTGTATATTTATTATTGATATACTATTATTATTATTACATGATCATTATGTATATAAAGTTTTTGTTTTCTTCCTTCTCTTAACCCTTGTCATGTAACTTAAGATGTATTGACTTTCTATCATAGTATTTAAGTATTGTTAATTTTATTTCATAGTATATGAGTTACAGGATATTGGGGAAGTGTAAACATCACTCAAGGATTTTATCCCCTCTTGTGGGGAATGGGTTTGTATTAGTCAGGGTCCTCCAGAGAAACAGAACCAATAGGATATATGTAAAGAGATTTATTTTGGAGGATTGGCTGATGTGATTATGGAGACTGAGAAGTCCCAGGATCTGCTGTCTCTAAGCTAGAGGCCTGGGAAAGCTAGTGGTATAGGTCTAGTCCAAGCCTGAAGTCCCGAAAACATGGAGCTAATGGTGTAAATCCAAGTCCAAGTCTGGAGGCTTGAGAAGCATATGTGCTAATGTGAGTCCAGGTGAATATGGATGTCTTTCTCAAGTAGAGAAAGATGAATTTTGCTTTCTGTACCTTTTTGTTCTATTTAGACCCTCAGTGAATTGGGTGATACTCTCCCACATTGGTGAAGGTGCTTCTTCATTCTACTGATTCAGATGATATTCTCTTCTGGAACACCCTCACAGACACAGCTAGAAACAATGTTTTATTAACTCTTGGGGTATCCATTAGCCCAGTCAAGCTGACACATAAAATTAATCACCACAAATTTAGTATTTCTGGTTGTGTGCAGGATAGTTGTGTCATGTTAGGTGGAATTTTGACCTTGTTATTGTCTTCATTTGGAAATGAAATATGGATTAAAGAGATGTGTGTGAGTGCCAAGTTCACAAGGGTTGGACTTGTGATGATTAATTTTATTTGTCAACTTGACTGGGCCACAGGGTGCCTAGATATTTGCTCAAACATTCTGGTGTTTCTGTGAGGGGTTTTTTTTTTTTTGATGAGATTAACATTTAAATTGGTAGACTGTGTAAAAGAGATTGCCCTCCCTTTTAGGGGTGGCCATCATACAATCAGTTGAACACCCGAATACAACAAAAATGCTGATCCTTTCCCAAGTAGAGAGAATTCTGTCTGCCCTCCTGCCTTCAAACTGGGACTTTGGCTTTTTCCTGATTTTAGACTCAAACTGAAATTTTGGCTCTTACTGGGTCTTGAAGCTTCTGGCCTTCAGACTATGTCATTGGTCTTGCCAATTTACCCTTTAGATCTTGGACCTTGTCTGCCAGAATAATTGCATGAGTCAATTCCTTATAATAAATTCTTTTTAAACACCCACAGCCACACTTCCCATTGGTTTCTCTGAAGAACCGAGACTAGTATAGGGGCATAGAGATAGCAGTTAATAAAACAATGTTTTATTAATGTCTCAATGTTTCTGATTATACTAATTATACATTTCTTTAGTCTTCCTTTCCCGACCCCCTTTACAATATTGTTTGTTTCCTGTGAGTCCTTTTTCCCCTTCTTGTTTGCTTTGGTGTCTATCTTTCACAGGAGAGGCTTTTCTCAAATGTCTGATTAACCTTGACAATCTTAAGTTTAAGGCACAGAAAATCTTCATTCTTAAGTTTAAGGCACAGAAAATCTTATGTGCCTGAGTGTGAACTATCTACTTGAGATAAATCAGCTCCCTTTGTCATTTGTAGACCTTTACATTTTATCTTGTCCTCTTGATTTTCTCAGAGAAAAATTCTCTCACAATTTAGTCTGTAAAAATTCTCTGCTAATTAAGAATCTCATAGTTTAGTATGTATACTTTCAGTTTATCTTGTTTTTCACAGTATGGCTTTTAACAGCATTTCAGTTATGCAAACTTTTCTGGAAAGTAAACTTCCAATCTTTACCATGGTGGGATGACCACACAGCATGTGGAGAGGATCTGGGATTGTAACTGTATATAGAACTGTTTTTATACTGTCTTTAAATCATTTCAACTGCTTTCAGCCCCTCAGACATCCTCATATGTACTCAGTGCCTTCAATTCTTAGCCTTTCTGGGGTTTTGCAACAAGCATTGATTTGCTTCCTCACATTGATACCAGTACTTTCTTTTTTTTTTTTTGTCTTTTTCCGTGTCCGGCAATGGATCGCAACCCTCAGTGTTGCCCCCGTACCAGACCGGGACCGGCAACGGGATCGCAACCCTCGGTGTTGCCCCCGCGCCTCGCTCAGCCAGTGAGCGGGAACCGGTCTGTACGTGGGATCCGAACCCTCGGCGGGAGCGCCTCCGTGCTTCTCAAGCGGCGCACTAGCGCAGTGCGCCACCGGGCCGGCCCCGATACCAGTACTTTCTTGTATAGGGTTGTGTTTTTTTGGTCCAGTAAGCCCGCTACTGTGAATTCATGTGATTCCAGGTTGTAAAAAATTTCTTGACTTCTCTCATGTACTGCTTTTTTCCCCCCTCTTGTACACATTGTAATTGTACAAACTTATGGGGTACAATCTGATGTTTATATATATATATAGTATAATTGGATAAGGATAGTTAACGTATCCATTACCTCATTTATCATTTCTTTGTGGTAAAAACGTTCAAAAGCTTCTCCTCTAGCTATGTACATTTACAAATAATATACAAAACTTAACTGTTAACCATAGTTACCCTACTGTGCAATAGAACATTAGAACTTATTCCCCCCTTTTATGTCATGTACTATTGTTTCCTCTTTATTTTCCTTGTTCTTGGCTTTTGCTATGTTTAACCTGACATATATATAACTCTTGTTTGTTTGTTTAAAACCAGAAGGTAGTTTAGAGGTAATCTAGCCCTCCAGAATAAAATGCTACTACATCTAATGTTAGTCAACAGTAATGGTTTGACAAAATAAAATGATGTTTCTGCTTTTCAGCATGCTAATATTTGGGAATTACTTTTAAAAGTTAAGTAAATTCATGTAGTGTGTTCAAGATGCTAAAGTATTTTCTTGGAGATAGTTGAATTTATAGAAAACTGTCAAGTTAATCTCTAAGGAAGTTAGAATTCTATTAAAATAATTTGTATGAATGTGTAGTACATTGGCGTCTTGTCTTTGTATTTATTTGTTGAGGTTAGGGAGGATTAGATTTAATGTGGTTAGTGCAGTCTTTTTCTCCCCCGTTACCTAACAGAAAATACTTTTATAACCAAAAGCACATATTTGAAATTTGATATAACTCTATTTAGTAAATTTCGCTAATATGTAGTATCTTTCTTCTTCTTATATGACTTAAAGAGTATTAGTAAACTAAGAATATAATTTAGTAAAAATTGACTAGGCAACAATTATGGGCTTAGGAAGTGATAGGCAATTAAATACAGCTTAGAAACAGGTATGAAATTATTGACTTTATTGTTTTGTTTTGAATCCTTCCTCTCCAAAGTGCTGAAATGTGTTTTGAAATTACTTAGTTGCATTAGTGGTTGGATTTGAGGCTTTTAACGTGTTTTTCATCAGTACCTCTGGGAAAAGGATAACCAAGACCTTTAAATGTACTATGCATTTTACATCCCTATATAATTGTAAACAACACGATGAAATATTGAAATGATCATGAACAACGATGACCATTAAGCTTTTCTTTCAAGTATTAAAACTCACTAAAAGTTATATTGAGCTGTGGTTTATGAGATAGTTTAGACTAACTCCTTCTTTCATAATTGTTTCTGAACTGGAGAAAGATGCACGATTAATGAATATTCTTTTCAGTTTTGGCAACTTACACAGATTATTGTAGAGAATGTTTTATTATGGAGAAAACTTGTTGGCTTTGACTGACATCTGGACTATCAAAAAAATTGAAAATTTTTATTCTCATAGGCTTCAGATTATTTTTATCTGGGTTATTAACTCAGTATGCATTTATGTACCTGGTATTTTATTAAATGTTAATAATCAGTAATTAGGAGTGGGTTATAGAGAAATGAAAACACAATGATATCTTTGAGAATTGTGGTATTTTTGTATCGATAGCCAAAAGCATAGGTAAGATTTGTATTTTCACTTCATTCCTCATTTTATTCAGACTTAATGTTTTACTAGTGAAATTGGTTTGTTCCAGGTTATTATATAACAGTTATTGAAAGGTAACAAATATGGGTTTATAGATGATCCTTGAGAAAAGAAGAAGCCTAACATATTAGCAGTAATGAATCTGAGTTTCCGAGCTTATATAAAAAACCGAATTTCTCCATTTGCATTTGTAACTTCGTGTCTACTTAGTTTTTAATTTAAAGGAAAAAATATTTTGTGTGATATGACAAGTTAAGTTTACTAACTTTACTAACTTCAATAATGGTATTTAAAATCTTTGTGAGATGTAAATGGCAGACTTTCTGATTTTACAATGTAAGTCAAAGTTTCTGTTCCTAATGAAAATGAAATCAAAATGATGTTTACCTGTCTCTTTAAAATATGAAGCTCTTAGGGGCTGGCCAGTTAGGTCAGTTTGTTAAAGTGTTGTGCTGATAGCACCAAGGTCGAAGGTTTGATCCCTGTACCAACCAGCCACCCACCTCCACCCCCCCAATTTTTTTTTGTCAGATTTATTAAATATCTCCTTCTGCTGCAGTTTTGGATCAGGCAAAATAGATTTAAGAAAAATAATATTAGTAAATACATTTTTATTATTAATTTTTTAAATAGACTTTATTTTTTAGAGCAGTTTTAGATTCACAGCAAAATTGTATAGAAGGGACAGAGATTTCCCATATACCCCCTGCCCCTACACATGCTTAAGCTCCCCTGTTATAAATATCCTTCACCAGAATGGTACATTTGTTACAATTGATGAACCTACATTGACACGTCATTTTCACCCATAGTCCATAGTTTACATTAGGGTTCACTCTTGGTGTTGCGCATTCTGTGGGTTCAGACAAATTTATAATGACATGTATTCACCACTTTAGTACATACAGAGTAGTTTCACTGCCCTAAAAATCCTCTGTGCTCTGCTGATTCATTCCTCTCTTTGTTCTAACCTCTGCAAACACTTATTTTATTTTTTTTGTCTTTTTTCGTGACCGGTATGGGGATCACAACCCTTGGTGTGGTGTCACCCACACCGCGCTCAGCCAGTGAGCGCACCGGCCATTCCTATATAGGATCCGAACCCACGGCGGGAGTGTCGCTGTGCTCCCAGCGCCGCACTCTCCCGCGTGCGCCACGGGCTCGGCCCAAACACTGAATTTTTTACTGTCTCCATAGTTTTGTCTTTTCCAAAATGTATAGTTGAAATTGTACAGTGTATATAGTCTTTTCAGATTAGTTTCTTTCACTTAGTAATGTGCATTTAAGTTTCCTCCATGTGTTTTCATGGCTTGATAGCTCATTCTTTTTAGCACTGAATAATATTGCATTGACTGGTTGTACTACAGTTTAATTTATCCCTTCACTTTCTAAGGGATATCTTGGTTGCTTCAGTTTTGGCAATCATGAATAAAGCTGCTATAAATCTGTTTGTGCAGGTTTTTAAGTGGGCATAAGTTTTCAACTCCTTTGGGTAAATACCAAGGATCACAATTAGTTTTATTAGGAACCACAAAACTATCTTTCAAAGTGGTGGTATCATTTTGCATTCCCACCAGCAAGGAATAAGATTTCCTGTTGCTCCACATCTTCACATTTGGTAATGTTCGTGTTCTGGATTTTGGTCATTCTAATAGGTATGTAATGGTATCTTATTGTTGTTTAAATTTTCATTTCCTTAATGCTATATCATTTGGAGGATCTTTCATATGCTTACTTGCCATATATATATCTTCTTTGGTAAGGTGTCTGTTGAAGTCTTTAGCCCGTGGTTTAATAGGGTCTGTTTTCCTGTTGTTGAGTTTTAGGAGTTCTTTGTATAATTTGGATAACAGTCCTTTATCAGATATGTCTTCTGCAAGTATTTTCCTCCAGTCTGTGGCTTATCTTTTCATTCTCTTGAACAGTGTCTTTTGCAGTGAAGAAATTTTTGATTTTAATGAAGTTAAATTATTAACTTCACTGATTATAGGTTACCAGTCCTATTTTTTTTCCCCATGGAATGTGCCTTTTGTGTCATATCTAAAAAGTCATTGCCAAACCCAAGGTCCGCTAGATTTTCCCCTATGTTATCTTCTAAGAGTTGTCTACTTTTTTGTTTTACATTTAGGTCTATGATCCGTTTTGGGTTAATGTTTTTGAAAGGTTTGAGGTCTGTCTCTAGATTCATTTTTTCATGTGGATGTTCAGTTGTTCCAGGAACATTAGTTGAAAAGACTATCTTTTCTTCATTGTATTGTCTTTGCCTGTTTGTCAAAGATTAATTGACTGTATTTATATGGGTATGTTTCTGGGCTCTTCATTCCATTTCATCGATCTATTTGTCTATTCTCTTGGCAGTACCATACTGTCATGATACTATAGCTTTATAGTAAGTCTTGCAGCCAGGTAGTGTCAGTCTTTCAACTTTGTTCTTTTCCTTCACTACTGTGTGGGCTTTTCTGGGTTTTATGCATCCTTATATAAACTTTAAAGTCAGTCTGTTGGGCGGGCCGTTCAGTTCTGGTTAGAGCTCAGGTTAGAGCACGGAGCTGACAACATCAGGGTCCAGGGATTGATCCCTGTACCAGGCAGCTGCCAAATTAAAAAAAAAAAAAATTGATATTCACAAAATAACATGCTGGGATTTAGATTGGAATTGCATTGAATCTATAGATCAATTTTGGAAGAACTGATATAAATCTTCCTATTTATGTACATGGAATATCTATTTATTTAGTTTTACTTTGATTTCTTTCATCAGAGTTTTGTAACTTTTCTCATATGGATCTTCTGTATACATATTTTGTTAGATTTATACCTAAGTATTTCATTTTTTGTGATGCTAATAGAAATAGAATTGTGTTTTTTATTTTAAATTCCACTTGTTCATTGCTGCTATATAGGAAAGTGGTTGGCTTTTGTATATTAACCTTGCATACTGTAACCTTTTTATTTATCACTTATTAGTTCTAGGAGCTTTTTGGTCAGTTCTTTTAGATTTTCTGTATTGATGATCATGTCATCTGCAAACAAAGGCAGTTTTATTTATTCTTTCCTGATCTTTATACCTTTTATTTTCTTGTCTTATTGCATTAGTCAGGACTTCCAGAATGATGTTGAAAAGCAATGGTGAGAGAGGATGTCCTTGCCTTGTTTCTGATAGTAGGTAGTTTTAAAAACAAAATGACTAAGCTAAAGATTTATATACAGAATACTAGTCCTGACTCCTTTATTATTGATTTCTTTTTTTCTAGCAAGAACAGTAACTTAATTTTTTTTCTTTTACCAAAGTTAATGTCCATTTTAAGATTTTCCTTAAATTAAATGATCTAAATGAAAACTCACTCAACTTAAGGTCTCACCTTCCCATTCTCTGGTGTTGTATCAGATTTTTAAGTGGCTTTCCAAGAGTTCTATATTGGGTCTCAGATCTGAGGAATGAGCATATGCTTCTGTTCCCTGGCTGTGGCATCCCTTGAAGTATCACAGTCCCTTCTGAGAACTTGCTGTTTATCTACAAAGGTCGTAGTTCTTTTCATCCCCTTAAATCCTAAGCTACTTCTGCATCATTCTAGGATAATTTTCTGACTCTTATTAGGGCATGAGACAATTTGAGGATGTTTTAGGTTCATCTGCCATTAAATTTGTCTGTATTTTACTCTTCCTGTTTGTTACTAGGTTTAGGGTAACTTTTTGAGGCTTGGTATCCCCTGTGCTGTGCCTGGGAAGTGAAGTGTGGGACCCTCTACACTAGGAATAAAAATCATATCTTCAGTTTCTGCTTTAGCCATCTTCCTCCTACCCTATGAGGTGAGGAAGGCATGGTGCGTACCCTTTTTTCAGGGATATACTCTTTCATGGGATTTGATTGCTTCTGTTTGGACTACCTGTCTGTTCATTTTATTTTGATGGATAGAAAAGTGTTTAAAACTAGATTGATATATTTGTTTTATACTTGATTTGGTACTTCAGTGGAAGGAATTTAGGATCTCTATTTTACATTTTCAGTTGGATGGCAACTATGATTTTTGAGGGAGAATGTATTGTGGACTTGCGAGTCACTAATTTCTAAATGTTAGTAAATTATAGAATAATAAAATGCTATACCTGCTAGAAACTTTTTAAATAAACTGTCTAAGACCTGAATATGTAGCATGATCTGTCCGAGGACATATCCTGTTAGTGTCAAAATCAGAACAAGAACATGGGTTTTATGACTTCTTGTCTCTTGCTCTTTCTTAACCATCTATTGTTTTTTCTTCTTTGCTAGATCTAGCCAGTGACTACCTTCCAATGTCTGTCTTTTAAAAAAAAATATTCATTCTACTGTATATGTTCTGTTAGTATGACCATACTGACACTATTCATAAAATAGAACCCTTTAACAAAATCATGGTGTTCAGTCATTTTAGTCTTGAGAGCAATGTTCTGTTTTTGAAAGCACAAAAGCAGTTAGTTCAAAAGTAGGGATTAAAAGGAGAAAGTAGAAGAGAAAGGATAAGGCTGAAAAAAAAAGTTTTTTTGTTGTAGAACAGAACTGTTATTAGTGTGAAATTACGTGGAATTAAAAACTTTTAAAGTTATTACATTCAGAAAATATGAATATTGTTTGTGGTGAGCAATGGTAAGTAGATGAACATGGCTTTTTGTTTTGGGTTTTCTGAAAGGAAAAAAAGATCAGTTGAGGAGTATTATGTAGTTAGAATACAAGGGGCTCCTTAGTGTTAAGGAACATAAAGATTATATATGACGGTGCCTCAAAATGTTCATGAAAAGATTCATATTATCTTTTAATTTGATTTTTCCATGAACTTTTAAATGCACTCTCATGTATATTTTCTTTTAAAAAAAATCTGTGCACATGTGTGTGTTTATATAGATATACACAGGTATACACATAGGCATGCACACTGGCACACACATATGCACATGGGTGCATTCATTGGCATGTCTCAAATCTATGTATATTTAAATTCATGCAAGCCTTTATTGTATCAATGCTATTTTATATATGTTTTGAGGTAAGGATTAGAAAGTTTATTTGTACATATGCTCTACTGATTGATTTCCTTCCTACACTTTTTGTTGTTGGTTTTTATGTTTGTTTTGTTTTCGTTGGCCACTGGCCAGTATGGGGATCAAACTGTGGACCTAGGCATTATCAGCAGCACACCCTAACCAAGTGCGCTAACTGGCCAGCCCCTTTCTAGGCTTTTTAATGGATATCTTTTTAGTGGGTAAAGTTTAATGGATAAATTTTTAATGAATAAAGATTATAGTTAATAGATGTATGCCAGTTATTGCAAATTCATTGATCAATGAATTACAGTTTTCCAGCTCAAAACTGGTCTAGTCCCAGTTTTGACTTTCTTGACTCCTTGTCAAATATTAATTATCAGATTTTATGGTAAAATATGCTGTAGTTATTAAGGTTATTGAACTTCTTAATTCTCTTTTCTCTTTATGGTGGGTGGGATACCTTTAAAAAAACAACTACAAAAAAATTTGTATCTGTCTTTGGTTTTTTTTGCTGCCTTCTTTCCCAATTCCCAACTATTTCAGTTAAGTTAGTATATAATGTTATAGAACAAAAAGGGCAAGTTAAATATAGATAAGCTCATTTAGTTTACACTGCATCAAATTATTGCTAATGTGTTTAGTATACTTTTCAGTATCAACTGTTTATGTGTTCATGGGCCTGTGTTGGGTACATAGCATGTTTAACAGAACTTTTATTTTAAGAACTAAGATATGAAGTTGATATGGATAATGTTTTTCATTATTGTTGTTTTAAAGGAGATAGCCTACTGAGTGAAATTTCTTCAGCTACTTTTTGCTTTTTTTTTTTTTTTTTAGGAGTGGCAGAATTCTATTCAGAAGAATGCAGGCCTTGCTTTTATTGAACTTGTCAATGAAGGAAGGTAATCTATTTTACATTCATTTATATTTTCCTTTAAAATCTTATTGTATTTTTGCATAGGATATGATATTTTTGGGTTTTGTATTTGTTTTTGCAGTCAGTAATGTAGTGAAGCTCTCATATATTTCATTTATATTTTCCTTTAAAATCTTATTGTATTTTTGCATAGGATCTGATATTTTTGGGTTTTGTATTTGTTTTTGCAGTCAGTAATGTAGTGAAGCTCTCATATATTAATTATTACAGATACGTCAATATTTAATCATTTTATAATTTTGTGGATGGTTACACGCTCATTGATAAGGTTCTCATCTTTATTTTTCAATAAGTGGGGCTGAGTTTGGCAAATGTAAACCAATGATTCTATTTGCAGATATAAGAAAAAGCCATATCTATTTGGACTTTCTGAAAAGTTGTATTATGTTTGTAGGGTCAATAATTAGACTTAGAAATCTATGTCTCTTGTATCATGTGCTCGTCATAATGGGGAGGGGAAACAGGTTTTTTATGTGTCATCATATGATGAGAAAAGGAGGAAAGGGAATATGAAGATATGGTTTACACTTAAAGAACAGAAAGAGAAGAATTCAAAGAAAGAAAATTCTGTGGTAGGAAAGAAAAGGGAAGAAAGTACATAGGTGAATAGAGGGGTAAAAGGAAGGAAAATTTCAGAGTGAAAGAATTAAAAGGTAAAAGTAAATTGAGGAAATAATGAATGGACTATTTTGTCTGTTTTGTGTTATCTGATTTTGCATTAATGGAACTGAAGAACCAGAGTAAAGATTAAAAAGTGTGAGTAGCTATCATTGGAAATAGTATTCTGAGCAGTTATTGTTTCAAGGATGTTTCCTTACAGTGTTTTGGGTAGTGTTGTTAAAGGACTGACCCTATCACTATTGTAACTCTTTAGTTACAATATTCAGGAATCCAGGCTCTTTCTCTTGTTAATATTATTGAAAAGGGAAAAAATGGTATTGATAACTTTGATTTTAAATACTACTAAAATTCTTTCACTTAGAAGTAATTACAGATACTCACAAACTAGTATTGAAAACAAGTACCCTCTTTGTGTTAGTTTGTTGGCGTGGTTGGCAGTCTGTGTGTATAGTAGTGGCAGTGGCTGCTGCAGCTGCTGCTGTGGTAGCAGGCTGCTCTTGCGGTGGTGTTGATTGTGGAGGTGGCTTTGTCGGGCTGCTTGCATGACCATCGTGGCTACCTGTAGGTGCTGGTGTTGGTGGCAACTGTAGCAGTGATGGTTGCAGCAGCCTCCTGCTTAGCTGCATTGTCTACAGCATGGACTTGTGCAGCTATGGTGTCTTCAGTGGCAGTGGAGTTACCTCATGGTGGAGGCAGTGGCGTCGGTGCCTGCAACTGCCTCCCTGGCATCTGGTGTCCTTGGCAGCAACAGGATTACCTTGTGTGGGTGGCTGCAGCACCAGTGACTGAAATTGACTCCGTTGACTCTGTAGTGTCTGCAGTGGCAGCCTGGTTACCTTGTGGAGGCAACAGTGGTGCTGGTGGCTGCAGCAGCCTTTGTGTCATCTGTGGTGTCTGCAGTGGCAATGGGGTTAACTCGCATATAGTTGGGTCTAGCTTTTTAATCCAGTCAGACAGTCGGTGTCTTTTGAGTAGGAAATTTAGTCCATTCACATTTGGAGTTGCTATTGAAAGGTATTGTCTTACTCCTGGCATTTTCTTGATTTTTTTTTGGATGTTTGAATTATCTTTTGTTCCTTTCTTCCCCTTTTATTGTTTGTTTTTGATGTTTGTTGGTTTTTTGAGGTGGTAAGATTTAGTTTTTTTCCCTTTCTTGTTTGTATTTTTGTTTCACCAGTGGGTTTTGTTCTTTCATGGTAGTGATTATCATTGTTTTGTTCTTTCATGGTAGCGATTATCATTGTTTGTATTCCAGATGCAGGACTCCTTTGAGGATTTCTTGCAGGGCTGGTCATGTGGTAGTAAACTCCTGTAGTTTTTATTTGTCTGGAAATACTATTTCTACCTCAATTCTGAAGGATAGCATTGGTAGGTGTAGTATTCTTGGCTGGAAGTTTTTTCTTCTTAGTATTTTGAATATGTCATTCCATTTTCTTCTGGGCTGTAGAGTTTCTGTTGAGAAGTCTGGTGTTAGTCTGATGGGGCCTCCCTTATAGGTGACTTGACGCTTTTCTCTTGTTGCTTTTAGCATTCTATCTTTGTCTTTGAGCTTTGCCAGTTTGGCTATAATGTGTCTCGGAGAGGATCTTTGAATCTGTTTGGATCCAGGAAGCTCAAATATCTCCAAAAGTCCATATCTCTCCTTATACCTGGAATGTTTTCTTTTGTTATTTTGTTGAATTGGTTCCCAATGCCTTTTCCTCTCTTCTCCCTTCTGGAACACCCATGATTCGGATGTTTGTACACTTACTGTTGTCTGTGGGCTCTGTTAGATTTTTTCCATTTTTTGAAATTCTTTTTTTCTTTTTTGCTCACCAGGGTTTTTTTCATTTCATTATGTTGTCTTGCTGAATCTTCTCATTTCTCATTGAGTTTCCTTAAGATAGTTGCTCGAAATTTGGAAATTCCTTTTTAGTCATTTCAAGGGTTTCTTGCTTTATGGAGTCCGGTACTTGAGGATTACTATATTATTTTGGTGGTGTCATATTTTCTTGGGTATTCATATTTCTAGTATCTCTACAGTAATGTCTGGTCATCTTGTAGAGCTGTTGCTTCTTTTATTACTCTGGAGTGGGCTTTCAGCAGAGAGACTTCCTCTTTTTCTGGTCTCCTCTGGTGACTCTCCTTCTGTCAGGTAGGTGGCGGGCCACCTGAATGGTGGTTGTGGCTGCTACTTTGGTGGCGAGGTGCCCTTGAGGTGGTAATGGCAGTGTTTGTTGTGTACTACTCTTGTGGAACTGGTGTTTTCAGCATGCTCCTCCTTCTGCCATGCAGTGGGGGCTGCCTGCCCATTCAACTAATATTGAATACACACCGATTGTATACTAGGAATTTCTTTTGATGTTCAAGATACAGCAATATACAAAACATATAAAGATCCTTTTTTTTTTTTTTTTCCTTTTTTGTCTTTTTTCGTGACCGGTAACGGATCGCAACCCTCAGTGTCGCGCCCGTACCGGACCGGGACTGGCAATGGGATCGCAACCCTCGGTGTTGTGCCCGCATCTCACTCAGCCAGTGAGCGGCCGGTCTGTATGTGGGATCCGAACCCTCGGCGGGAGTGCCGCTATGCTCCCAAGCGGCGCACTGTAGCAGTGCGCCACCGGGCCGACCCCTAAAGATCCTTTTTTGGTGGATCTTACATTTGAACAGACATTGACAGATTATGAACAATAAACAAAATAAGTAGTAAGTAGGTTATACAATATGTGAATGGTGGTTAAGTACTACAGTAAAAAAGTTTTTATTTTTAACTTTTTAAAAATTAATTATTATTTACATTCTAAGATGGTGCAGAGTAGGTAGGGGTATGGATATAGAGCTAGGGGGGAGGAGGATAAAGTGGGAGGAAGAGGAAGGGGGCTAATGATCAAGTCCTGTGGCATCGCTCTCACTCTGGTAGGGGAGCCCAAGGGACTTCCACTGGTGGCTCAGTTAGGGTTAGGGTTAGGGTTAGGGTTAGGG